>NW_026126697.1:0-82753 GCF_943737965.1 Phodopus roborovskii
AGCCTTAATATGGCTCCTTAAATAAGGATTTAAATATATAAAGACGTAAAAAGTCATTTTTGATCACTTATTTATTAATTATGCATGTACTTTTCAGCCTGCATATATGTCTCAAAGGCATAAATACATGCCTGCTGTTTTACAGATACCCAATATCTACTTTTTTTCACAAGTGATAGTCCAGCATTTAGATTGTAATGATAATATATCTAAAGCTTTTTATGTCCTTTTATACAACACAGTTCATATGGGCTTCAGAGGGAAAAAAATGTCATAAAGTTTGGATCCACTTCTTACAGGGTGTAAAGGGACCTGCGGGAGGAATACAGCTACAACTGGAGGATGGAATTTTCTCCTGAACCAACTGTCCTTCTTGATCACTAAAGGAAACGAGCAAAGGTCTCCAATTAAATACTATATATGTTAACTTCTGTTTCCACCTTTGAACATGTCTCAGCTTGATTTGTGCTTCTGGCAGATGAGGATCAGGTTAACAGACTAAAGCCTGGTCCTCAATATTGCTCTCCCTGACCTCTATGGTGAACTAGTACAGCCGATGTGAATCTTAAACAGGGTCTACAAACCAATGACTGTGAGCAATGTTTGATTTCCTGAATCCCCTCTTCTTTTTGTTGTTATTGTCTAGCGTTTCTTAGCCTACTTGAAGCTAAGAAAGCACTGGTAAAAGAAGCAGGAATGTAACACAGGCCTATCCACGACACAATGGTGTTTTTGATTTTCTAAATAGCTGTCACCTGGAGTTCAGCAAGCCTATATACCCTCCTTGACAGCTTGATGCTATTAAGGTCTACCGCTTTCCTCAACCTCCAAGGAAATAAGGTTTTTATTTCCTATAAATCCAACCAACTGGGACCGTCATTTTTTATTGGAAAAGTAAGGTAGTGGCCTAAAATAGTGAAGTGTTTTTAACAGGATAAACAGACAGGGAGGCTTGAGTACCATTAGTCTCAGGACAAGGTTTCCAAAATACAGGCAGTTCATAGAGTACAAATTTAATTTACAAAATGATCATGGATCTAAGTTAATAGTATCTGTCATTAGCTTATGCGATTGATATGCTCACCTGAATGGTTGGGGGATTTTGATTTTACTTTTTCACCTGAGAAAATAGAGATTTTGACTCTGTAACTCTGTAATCAGGGATTTATCTACTGGTATGAAATTCTTGTCTTTATTCTCGGCAATAAGCTCTAATTTTATACCTTTTGGTAATATAATTTTGCATCACATTCCCTCTTTGCCATGCATTAGGAGGCCCAATTTTTTGGGCCTCCAAGGTAAAAGAACTTTCTGTGTTTTTTAGGTGTACAGATTAGTAACACCTGCCCACTATGGATAGGGAGTTATCTTTTGATATATCATCTCAACATGGGAAATGTGAATAGAGTATTTTTCTTTTGCCACTTCCTGCTTACTTTGGTGGTGTTTCTTAGGACTGTGAGAAGTGGGTAAAATGCTAGACCAAAATAAATAAATAATTAATTAAATGATTAAATAAATAATAATAAAGAAGGGGGGATTCAGGAAATGGAACATTTATCAGAGGCATTAGTGTTTGTAGGAACCTGTAAAAGATTCACACCAGCTATGACACTAAGTCGAGATCTGTATTTAGGAGCAGGATGTAGTCAGTAACTGATGCTCATCTGCTAGACTTACAAATTTGCTAAGAGGTTATAATCTAGGGACTATAAGTTAAAATATATGTGTGTGTGTGTGTGTTGGGAACTCTGTATTGATCAGAAGAGACATCAAGACCAGGGAGAAAATTCCATCCTCAGGAAAGTTGTACTTGTCCAAGTCCTTTTGACTGGATCCAAGCACTTGGCAGCACATCTGTTCCTCTGGAAGCCTATATAAACTGTGTTAGAGTAAAAAGGACAGAAATGTTTTAGATATATTATCACACCCAATCTGAACCCAAAATCTATATTTTAAAAAGTAGATATTTGTATCTGTAAAACTAGCAGAATGTACTTATGGCTTTGAGTCTCAGGAAAACCTGGCAGATTTGAAGGTTAGAAGCTTGTGTTACATTTTTCTTCTGTCGAGAGAAATCTCACGTAAAGATTGATCAGACATACCTTAGGCTCTGATGAAAATTCCTTCACATTTATACTTAGATGACAACCAAAATAAATCATAAAACCTTGAGCTTTTGACTAAAACAGCCTGGGAGTCACTGCTCAGTTAGCTTAAAGAGAACTTAGAATTAAATGGGGGAAGCTCTGAATTTTTATATTGTAAATTATTTTTCTATCTTTAAGACTTATGTCTTGGGCTATAGAGATGGATCAGAGATTAAGAGTACTGTCTGCTCTACTAGAGTTCTCCAGAGTTCAATTCACAGCAACTATATTGTGTCTCACAAACATCTATATTGAGATCTGTTACCCTCTTTGGGCATGTGGGGACATGTATGCGGCAGAACACTGTGTGCATAATTACTATATGATTGTTCAAAAAAACTTACATGTCTTTAGTATTTTTAGATCCTTTTTAGGAGCCATATTATGGCTGCCTTTACTGCCAAGGTCACAAAGTTTGAATAGCCAAGCCATCAATAGTATCATAGACCTTTGAAGGATAAATTTTATGTAACTTTTTAATATATTTTAAAAAATGACAGGGACCATTCCTTATATTACTACGGCATAATCAATTGTCCATGGCATTGAGGGAGAGAAGTTTTTTCACCAAGTGTACATAATATGAGAGGTTTTTTTTTTGTCGTTTTTTTGTTTTGTTTTGTTTTGTTTTGTTTTGTTTTGTTTTTTTCCTCTGTGGAACTGAGACTTGAAAAATGTCTGACCTTATTTTGTCTAGGCAAAGATGGTGCAGATAATTCCTTCCAGTACCCTGGGCCTCTATACGGTCTGAGTTGGTCCTATCTGTCAGCAGGCATACTATTGAAACAATCAGCATTAAAATGTATGTGAGAAAATTAGAATGAGAGAAAATTTTATGTTTAACCCCATTTAAATGAAAAAACAACATTTATAAAACAGCCTTTATAAAACTAGAACTTTGCATTGTCAGTTTTAGCTTTAAAAATACTGATTTTATTTTAAATCTCCTTTTGGGAAACATAAAACTGCTATGTGACTTCAGTTTATCTAAATAATTTATGCTTCCAAATTTAGGCAAAAACAAGGATGGATTCCCTTCTGTATCATAAAAAATGAGCATCTCAACTTTTGGTTAGTAGTATACACTGTATGGCTATGATCTTAAATTTTAGCACTTTGATTTAATCTACAAACATTAACAATGTAATGAACACAATGTTAGAAATTAGCAACTTTCTGAATTTAAACATTTTAAAAACTGTCTTATAAAGCAATTAAACATCCTGTAATTTGTTTTTTGTAATATCAAATTTAAGCACCCTTTATGTCTTTAAACCGACATTAGGACCTGAATGACTGTTAAATTTATGTTAATTTCCAGTAGTTACTAATTGTAACAGCTTAACTGGTTTCAATCTTTAACACAGCATTAGACATAAAACAGTATTAATGTCATCTACATTAAAAGGACATCTGATTTTTCTGATAATCTGAGATTTAATGACCAAGTGCTCAGAGATAAATTTTGAGATGAGGGCTATTAGTATTGGAGAGCAAAAAATGTTTAAACCATTTTTTGTTTTAGCTCCTACTCTTGCAACAAACAGGTTTGTAACAGGACAACAGATAGAACTTTTTGATAAGTACATATAGTTTTCTTGAGAGATATAAATGGAACTTTTAAACAGTTAACCTGGTATGGTCAAAATTTTTAACTCATATTACTAATCTTGAATTTATATTTGTAGATATCAGAGCCCACAGCAAGTTTACATCTTCTCTGACCTATTTAATACTTTTCTTTGAACCTCTGCTTGTGACCTGTAGTCTCTTTTCTCTGATTTTCTCAGACATCCCTAGTGTAGATAAATCTCTCCTTTTCTGTTTTCTTTTTTTCTTATCACTGAAATTACTCAGAGTTGCATGCCTGAAGTGAAATCCTTATTTATTTATTTAATTCCTGACTCTAACTTCTTGCTATGGTGATTTCCCCTGAACCTCTCTGCACCCTCCCTGCTCTCTTAACTGTTGGTTCCTGTTACAGATTATGTCGGGTACCACCATCTCTCCTTTGTATTATCTTTCATTATTATACCCATTTTTATTTTTATCTCCTTTGTACTCTTCTGCATCTAGCCCAATCCTTTTTTCTGTTCTACCTTTTATTGCCTAGAGAGGTGGTATCATACTTGTAACACCTGAAGTTCCTTCTGATGTTCTCTTTGCTACTTTGATGAGTTGTGTTGACCTATAAATCTCCAGGCCCATTTGAATTGTTTACTAGACCACTATTATCTTATTTTATTTTCTTTGCTTCAGACTGATTGTACCAAGTCTGCGCATAGCCATCACATCTATTTACCATATATTTTGTTAGTTGCTATTTTTTTTAGTTGACATAAAAACCTTTACTATATTTTTTCCCTGAAACCGCCTTATCCTCCACTCCTCCCCCCCCACCCTGTACCTGCCATGCTTCTGTGTGGTCCCTCCAGTCACAGTCACTGGCACCTGAGGGAGGAGGGAAGGGCCAGGGAAGCTGATCAGCTTCACCTCCATAGATAGAGAATTCCTCTTCTTTCTCAATGCCCACCAGCTGGATCCAATGAACCTAGGAACCATCAGCAGCAACATGCGGCTCTGAATCTGTGATCAGTGGCTTAGGACTTCTGTATCAGGGAGGGGTCTCGGTGCTGTTTGCTCCTGGTTTTCTGAAATCTCACCTGCCTGGAGTTCCTTGCCTGGGGAATTTTTTGTTTGTTTGCTTTGTTTGTTTTTTACATGTAGATCCCTGTCTTCCCACACCCCCTCCATCCCTCTCCCCCACTTACCCCCGCTCCCTCACATGCACCCAGAGACCACCCTGCCCTCCCATCCACCTACGCATTTCCCCATGTTAGGGCAATCCATCCAGGTGGGGGTCATATAGATCTGTCATGTCATTTGATGTAGGGACTAGGACTTTTCTCCTGTATCTAGGTTAAGGCGTATTCCTCCATGGTGAATGTCTCTGCAAGGTTCTTTTTTGTACCAGGAATGCATCCTAGTTCCACTGTCTGAGGTCCCTAGGACTGCTCAGTCCTTCTGCCTGAGACCCATATTCGGGAAGCCTGAGTCAGTCCCATGCTGGATTGCCAGCTATCAGCCTGGGGACCCGTTAGCTCCTCCTTCTTCAGGTCAGCTGTCTTTATGTTTCTGCCGACTTGGTCTTATCCACTCCATCTGCATCTGTATTCTAGTTTGACTCAGTGTTTAGATATGGGTGTTGCCTTCTCTTTCCAACAGGTACTAGATGAGGAGGGCTCCGTGGGGTGGATCAAATTAGTTGCTGATCTCACTATCCAGAAAGGGCATTTATGGTAGCCTTTCTACAGTTGCTCGATTTGTTAAGTGACAAAGGACTTGTAGGTCTCTAGCCCATTCTTTAGGTTCAGTTTTACCTTCAAAACAATAATGTATCACTGCTCTTTGTCTCTCTCTCTCTCTGTCTGTCTCTCTTTCTCACTCACACTGAGCTCTCTCCTGTCTTCTGTTCTTATCCTGAGTCAATCTTTCTAGTCACACATTCTTTCCTGTCCTCCTCTCACGCTTTTTCCCTAGTTCTCTCCCTATTTCACCCCCACCCCCTTGTGCTCGGGGGACTTGTCCCTTCCACCCTGTGAGGGACTTTATGAATCTGTCAGAATCCACCTTGTATCCTAGTTCCTCTGGTGGTGAGATCATTTGATGAAGGTGTAAAATTCAATTGTGAGTGAATACATACTATGTAACCTCCTTTTGTGACTGGGTTACCCAATCTCAGGATGGTTTCTTCACAAGGCCACCGCTTGCCTGCAAATTTCAAGATTCCATTATTTTATTCTGCATAAGTGAGTATTCCATTGTGTAGATGTGCCTATCTTCTTATCCATTCTTCAACTGAAGGGCACATCTGGTTGCTTCCATGTTCCATGCTATTACAAAGAGATGCTACTATGTCATAGTTGAGCAGATGTCTTTATTGCATGGGTGTGAGTCATGTGGATATGTGCCCTAGAGAGGTTTGCTGTGGTCCTGTGGTAACCTAATTTGGGTTTTTTCTTGAGGAACCCTATACTGACTCTCCAAAATGGCTGTACAAGCTTTGGCCTCCCACCAGCAGTGGAGGAGTGTTCCCTTCTGCCCATGCTTGAACAGCAGGAGTTGTCTGGTGGTGTTTCTACCATTTTTGGCCTTCGGCAGCATTAAGAGGGTAGCTCAAAGTTGTTCTGATTTGTGAATCTTCCCTGATAGCGGGTTGGGATGTTGAACACTTTCTTAAGTGTCTGTCAGCTTTTTCAATTCCTCTATTGAGAATTCTTTCTTCAGTTCTTGTACCCCTTTTTAATAGGGTGATTTGGTATGTTTTGCTGACTCAGTTTCTCTGAGTTCTTTGTACATTTTGGAGAACTCTCCTTTTTCTGATGTAGCATTAGGGAAAATCTTTTCCCTATCTGTAGGATGCTCTTTTGGTCTTGTCCACTGTCCTTTGCTAC
Source organism: Phodopus roborovskii (assembly GCF_943737965.1). Classification (NCBI taxonomy): domain Eukaryota; kingdom Metazoa; phylum Chordata; class Mammalia; order Rodentia; family Cricetidae; genus Phodopus; species Phodopus roborovskii. The sequence continues at coordinate 6,605 of NW_026126697.1, forward strand.
AGAAGCTTCTATCTTTGAAGAGATCCCATTCAGTTAATTGTTGATCTCAGTATCTGTGCTCTGGAGTTATATTCTGGAAGTGGTATCATATACCAATTCTTCGGGTACCTCCACTTCTTTTCTAAGATGTTCAGTTTGGGTGGACTTGATGTTGAGGTCTTTGATCTATTTTTATTTGGAGTTTTGTGCATGGGGATAAACATAGACCTATCTGCTGTCTTTTACACACCCTCATCCACCTTGTGCCAGCACCATTGTTAAAGAGGCTTTCCTGTCTTGATTATTCTTTTTACCATTTTGTGTAAGTCAGATGTTCCATAGGTGTGTGGGTTTCTACCAGGATTTTCAAATAGATCTCCATTGGTCTAACTTTTTTTTGAAATAATTCCAGGCTGTTTTTCCGGCTTTCCAAAGCTCTAGAGTAGAGCTTGGAGTCAGGGATGGTGATGCCTCCCTGAAAGTTCTTTTTATTTTTTAGGGCTGTTTGGCTATCGCGGACTTTTATTTTCCACATAATGTTGATTATTATCCTTTCAACGTCTGGTAAGATTTGAGGATGGGATTTCAGTGGCATTGCGTGACAACTCTAATGGTTTTCACAAGATTGTCATTTTTTATTATATTTATCCTACCTGTCCAATAACCCTGGGAATCTTTCCATTTTTCTGGCATATTTCTTTAATTTCCTTTGTTGGAGCCACAAACCGTCTTATTATATAGGTCTTTCACTTTTTTGGGAAGTGTTACCTCATGATGCTTTATATTGCTTGTGAATATTGTAAAGCGTGATGTTTCTCTGATTTCTTTCTCTGTCTCTTAGTATCTGAATGGGGTAAGGCTACTGAATCTTGTCAGGTTTATCTTTAATCCTGCTGATTTGCTACAGTTGTTTACCACTGCTCTCTTTCTGAACTCACTCAGTTCTCCTGAAAACAAGGTGGCTGACTACCTTTCACAGGACACTAAGGCAATTGCATGATGTGATTATTCCATGTTGTAAGTTACTGGGGGGAGATTTCTGTTCTTGGAAAAGGAGTTGTCTGACTACGGGAGTTTCCACTGAGGTCAGATGAAATGAAATCACTTATCTCATGGTTGTCACTGGGGCTATAGACAAAGTATGAAAAAAAAAAAGAAACAAAAAGAAAGCAGGAACAAGATCTGAAATGGGACAAATTAAGAATCTTTCTCCTATCTCAAGCCTGAAGGATGGCTCCACTGATTAGAAACCTGAACACAGTCCTGATCAAGGAAGAAGATTGAATAACACTACAATTTTCTCACCTGTACCCCAGAGGAAGCTGTGCTGGGTCATCACAATGCTTAGAAATAATCTTCCCAGACCAATTCTCTTAGAATATTCAAATTACATGAAGACAAGGTTTTTATTATTATTTTTCTTTTGTAAAAATTTCAGGAATGAAATTTAAAAATGCATTAGAGCTATCCCTAAGCATCACACAGTTAAAAATATATATCGTCTTCTTTTGTGACATTTAACTACTTCTCTTTCATGTGTTTTCTGAAGTGTCTGTGACTCACTAGATAAATGTACACCCAGGTCCCATGACCTTAGTAAGGGAAGCTACAGAACAAACTGCTTCAAATGCCATATGCCCTCAAAATCTCTCAAGATTTGAATAATGTGGGCACCTTCCCTCTATTGAATAAGTTAATCATTCCAGTCTGCATTGTGTAATTGTACCTACAACATATGCACATTGTGTGGAAAGAGGAGAGGATGATCTCACACACTGTTGGGAAGACAGTGGGGTTGTCTGTTTTTAGACAGGAGTAAGTGACATTGGATTTGTGGGTCCCTACAGGTGTTTACTGAACGTCTGAGTCTTGAGTAGAAGCAAGAGCTCTAGGAATCCCTGGATGTGTCTTCCAGCACCTCTCAAACCTGGGGAAGGCTTGTTGTTCAAGCTGAACCAGCCAGCTGGGCAAAACCAGGCCAACCAGCCAGCCACAGGCATTGCAGGACACTTCCTAAAACCAACGGTAGGCTGATACTCTTGCTTTGAGCTTCATTTTAAGTGAAACAGCTGCCAGTGTATTGAGATTTCTGTTCTGCTAGTGGTACTGTAGTACATTGGGGGGAGTGGACCTGGATGAGCACAGGCCACACAACATGGTGAGTGAGGGGATGTTATCCTCAGATGGGGGGCAGGATGGAAGATGGGGAGGCCTGGGTTAGTTTGTGGCAGGCCCTGCAGGGTTGCTTGTAACAAAACTTTGGCCAAATTCAATGTTCCAGTAACGTACTATATGGTCCTAGCAACTCCCCACACCTGGGTGTTGTAGCGAATATTTCACACAGTGAAAACATCTGATTCCAACAGAAAGTTTGTGTAGAAAAGACATTGATAGGCTGCACCAGAGTTCTTTTGATGCACAGGATGGCAGGGTGTAGCTAAACCTGGAGGAGTCCGTATTTCTCCAGGTCTTCGCAACTTCTGCAATACACATTTAATGTTTATGTACAAGATTTATGTTTAGTTATTTGAGTGTATCTTGTAAAAGACTTTCTTTATTTCTGTAACATCCTTTAGAGTTTATTTATTTTTGATTTTTTTGATATAGCTTTTTTCTCTGATTTTTACATATTTATTATTTTTTTCTTTTTTTTTTTTCAACTTGGGATAAAGAATATTTAATAATGTTTATTCTAGACAGAGGAAAATATCAAATGAAGAAAAAGCTTGATATCCCACCAGAGGAAATCAAATTCAGAACCAAATCCATAGCATACCCATGGCTTTCCTGGAACTCAGTATAGAATGACCAGGTGTCTTGAACTGAGAGGCCAAAATAGCCTCGTATTCCAAAAAGCTAGGATTAAAGGCAAATGTTTGACACTATCTCCCTGGCTTACCTCATAATTGTAAATAGTTTTTTTTTAAAAAGAAAGTCCATTTAAATAAAAACAAACATTATAGATAATATTTGGGAATGTGGGAATTGTTCTTTCCAAACTACTTCCTGCTTGGTGGGGCACTGACATGGGGGATCAAGAAGATTCAGAAATCACTGGCTGTATCAGCGGCTGCCTATTTCCAGCTGTTTTTGAATGTAGCATCACCTGTGTACTCTGTTTCTGGCGGCTCTGGCTTCATCAAGCCACATTAGTCTGGAAGGAATCCACATCTTTTCATTTTCTGTGGAAACTAAAATAGAAATCCTTTTCCCCAGTAACTTGTTCTTCAACTAAAATTCTTGGAGTCCAAAGTTTTTTTTTAAATGCCGATACCAAATCCCCTCTCCCTCCCTCCATTTCCCACCCTCCTTCCAATCCCTCCTTCCCTCCCTCCCTCCTTCCCTCCCTTTTAACCTCCGTTGCCTTCCTCGCATGCACCCTAACCATCCTCCTCCTCCCATTCCCCCACCCTCACTTCCATGGGTAGGGAGTGCCTCTATTTTGGGTGTTGTGATCCTGACCAGGTCATGGAGTAGGGACTGGGGCTTCTCTCCTGGTCTCTAGGTTAAGGTAGCAGGTATCCCTCTGCATAGGTGATGTGGTCGCAAACTGGTGGTTTTGTGCACCAGGAATACATCCTAGCTCCTATCTGATGTCCCGCTTAGACTGCTTAGACCTTCTGGCTGAGACCCATATAAGGGGCCTATGTCAGTCCCAGGCTAGATCCCCATCTATCAGTCTAATTGCCTTGGCTCCTCCTTTTTCTGTGTAAGCTGTTTTTATGTGTTGCTGCCCACGTGGCCTCTTATCCTCTCCATCTAGGTCTGGAAGTTGTAGCCCAACTCAGTGTCTATGTATGGGAATTTGCACCTGGTTCCAACAGAAGCGTTAAGAGGTCTCCATGGATAAGTTAGTTGTTGATCTCCGTGTCTGGGAAGGGCATGTATGGTAGTCCTTCCACGTTCGAAGCTCACATTGTTAGTTGGGAGCAAAGCCTGTAGTTCTCTAGACCTTTGTTTGGGTTCATGATTATCTTCAAACCATATTAGCTCCCTCTTTTATGTTCTCTCTCCTCTCTGTTTCTGTCTCTCTGTCTCTCTCTTTCACTGTCTTATATTCCTAACCAGGCTGAACTTCTGGTCACTCATGTTTTCCTTTCTTCCCCTTATTTTCTCCTACTTCTTTCTCCATTCACTGCCCCCTTACTTCTCTGATCTCTCTAGGAACCTAGTTCCTTCCCAGTTCTGTGAGGGCCTATATATGAATCTCTTAAAATAAACCTTGTATCCTAGTCCCTCTGGTGGTGGGGTATAGCCTGGTGACCTTTGATCTAAGTCCAATCCATATGGAGTGAGTGCTACTGTATTCCTCTTTTGTGACTGGTGCTACCTCACTCCAGGGATGGTTTCGTTCAAGTGCCATCCACTTGCCTGTGGGTATTCAAGATACTTGGGTTTTTTTTTTTTTCAGAGTGGAATTCCTAATAGGCAGATGTGCCAGTGATCTTCATTAACCATTCTTCATTTGAGGGACAACTAGGTTGCTCCAGGCCCTAAGCTATTATAAGAGTGCTCTACGAATATAGTTGAACAGCTGAATTTGTTACAAGTGATGTGAATCCTGTGAGTAAAGGCCTAAGAAGGAGATTGCCTGGTCCTGCGGTAAACTAATCTCCCATATTTTCCTGAGGAACCGCCATACTGATCTCCAAAATGGCTGCGTCAGGTTGCACTCCAACATGCAGTGGAGGAGTGTCTGCATTTCTCCACATCCTCTCCAACATAAGTCATCATTGGTGTTTCGAATTTTAGCCATTGTGGCAGGATTAAGATATTGTCCCAAAGTTGTTTTGATTGCATGTCCTGAGATAGCCGGATGTGGACATTTCTTATGTGTCTTTCAGTCTTTTGATTTCCACTAGTGGGAATTCTTTCTTCAGTTCTGTACCCCACTTTTTAGTAGGGCTGGTTTGGTGTTTGTTGATCTAGTTCCTTGGAGTTCTTTGTGTATTATGAGAGATCAGTTTTATATGGATTGCGTTCTAGTCACTCCCTCCCATCCTCCCAATTCGCCTCCCTGTCCCACTCCTGTCCCCACTCCACAGGGGAGGCACTAGCTCAGGGGAGGACAAAAATCTTCAAGCATTTGGTGGTAGAGACTATGGTTCCTCCCGCCTGCCACTGGTACGGGGGTATATCTCCCAAAGTCCTTTCATCTCCAGGGAATATCCTGAATCCAGGATAGAATTTTTCCAGGTAAGACACCGGATCATGGAATGAAAGTTGCTCAGTAGTGTAGGTTAGTCCCAAACTGGTAGAGATGTCCTCTGCCTCCTTGAGAGTGATATTTAGGCATGGGTCAGCTGCCAAGATATCCATGCTGGCAATCTTTTGTTGGATCCAACCACTGGCTAAACTGATGTGGGCAGCGTAGAATTGTAAGGATAAAAAGACTTACCGAGTTTATATGGTAATAATCAACCCAAAAAATATGAGATTTAGCTGAGGAGTCTGCCTATCAAAAGAGCTCCAAAAAGAGGTGTGGAGGTAATAATAGGATGTGATGTTAGAGATGCAAAAAATAAATTTGATCTCTAGGATTGTCCAGGACACTTGGCTCCAAACCATGACAAAAGAGAAACTCCTTATGACAAAACAACACTTTAATCAGCTCAGGTGACATTGTTTGGTCACACTGAATATAGGGCCTGTTGTGGCAGAAAGGGCTAGTGTTCTAGAGAAAATCAAAGTTCTCCCAGATGGGCAAGATAAACCAAGTGACAATTGTTTGAAAGGGAAAATCCTTTTGTTTTGAGGGTTGGGTTTAGCAAGCAATACTTTCAGTTTAGGTCCTCAATCATAGAGTTGGATCAATGCTTCTTCCCAAAATATGAAACTTGATTGGCAGAAACAGTAACAACCAGGGGCTGTGCCTTAGGACTTTTCCATCATGCCCTGAGAGATGCAGAATGGCTAGAGCTCCTCCTATAAATCAAGGAGGAGGGAATGCTATTGTCTAGGGCCAGGGCCTTTGTGTAGCTGTTTTTTCAGATCCTCTAGAACACAACTGATACTCCTGCTGACTTTCTAGAGTTTTCCCATTTCCTTTCATTTCCTCCCTGGAAGTAGTAAAGAGGTAGCAATTCCTTATAAGAAGTTTACATAGATAGAAGACATAAGTTAAGCAAGACCTCTCTGCCCCAGGTTTTATCTCTCTCTTTGTTCTCCCTTTCCTGTCTTCCTTATCTTCCTGGGACATCTGTGTTAGAAACTGTCATTAAAGTGTCACTTGCTGTTGAATGTCACTGGTGTACTATGAAATCATTATGGTGCCACTATCTTTTCTGTTGAAGACTTTCATGGCCTTACTGGCCCAACTTGCAGGTTTCCTGACCCTATTTAAATTGTTCAAATTCCGTCAGCTGGCATATGACCCTGGAAGAACATAAAAGTGGCAGCAATTGTGGAATGCAAAAATATGTTTTAGGAGCCAGACAGTGATGATGAATGCCTTTAATCACAGCCCTCAGAGGGCACATGCAGGCCAATGTCTGTGAGTTTGAGACTAATGTGCTATATAGAGTTAGCCCCACTACAACTGAGGCTGCAGCAGAGGGGAAACAGAAGGAAACCCCTGTCCCAGAAAATTATCTGTTGTAGGCCTTCTCCTCTTGGAACATTAGGGAGAGATGGTTGCATGCTATCATTACAGAGTTTTTTTTTCTGTTTCTTTGTTTGTTTGTTTTCTTTCTTTTAACCTCTGTAGTCTATGTAGATATTTCTTACTGGAAAGGCAAAGTCTAGAACAGCTTTAATCCCAGCATTTTGGAATTAATTTTCTGAGACGTGGTTTCTCATTGACAATGGTTTTTTTGATCCCAGTAGGTTGGTTTCCAGGGCACTGTATTCTTTAACCTTAAAAACACCTCATTAAATTAAGAGACTGTATTCCCTCAGAAGGTAGAAAGGATTTTTTTTTTTTTGACCAAGCATCTCTAAACACCTAATTTGAGGATACCAATTACTTTTAAGGTGATATTTAATAAATGGAACTCATTAGTCTGTAACACTGCACATTGATTTAAAAAATATAATCCACCTCTACATCAACAAATGATCTCATTGACAAGAAGATAAAAAGTATGACCCCAGTGTTGGCTTAAAGGATTTTCCGTATGTATCATGAAAGTTGACTGTACATTACACTTACAGCAAAAGAGAATTGCATGTGGAACATGGATGCTGCCTTTAAACCAGAATAGAAATAATAGTTTATTGCGTGCACTGCAAGAGAGTGAAAAGGGTGAGAAGTCAGTTGCTGTATCCATGTAGAGATGAGCTGTGATTACTGTATTGTGATGATTGGGAATGCAAATTGCAACTTCATGAACTCTCATAGGGAATGGCAGTAGTAGAAGGAGGAGTTTGTTGCAGTGACTTTGGCGTTTTGAGAAGAGGGAGTAGCACTGGTCAGCTGTCAATTGGGGTTTCCAAAGCTTTGGATTGGGCAGTATGTAAGAGGTCTTACTGAGGCCTGCATATCAAGATGAAGCCACACCAGTATTCCCTTTCTTGAAAATCATACTCCCTGCTATGATGAGCAAAATGGACTCAATTTCTGAAACTAAGAACCAGTCCAATACTTTTTTGTAAAATTTGTGGGGGATCCACTTTCTGTGCAAGTTGAGTGATGAGTATTTCATCCCGGATTGCTCAATGGCGAGTCTCAGGTTGGGGTCCCGGACTGGGAGAAAGTTACCATCAGGAGGCAGAGACAGGTTGACCTCTGTGAGTAGGGAGCAGGCTGTTCTAGAAGAATCTTTAGTTCCCAAGATGCAACCTGTAGTGGTCTCTGGGGAAATCCCTGCCCTTGGGAAGCTCTAGGACACAGGAAGAAAAATCCTGTACTGCATGTGGATTCAAAGGTTTTCTTCTTTAAATACTCCAGGGTGTAATGAATCATAAGATGTGAACCTAAAGACAGACCATGTCGAATAAAATTTAGATATATTAGCTATGTGTAGAATAATGGTGTGATGTCATTGAGCTTTGCAATGATCAAGCTACTCCTCCCTTGGCTACCTCATGCTGGGGAAGAAAACTCCTAGTAATTCCTTTAGGAAAAAGCTTTGAATGTTCACTTTTAAGAAGGAAAAAAAGTTGGTACTTATTGACTGTTTTCAATTCACAGGCAAGTAGCCGCAGGTGAAGAATTGGAGTTCATTTAACAACATGAAGCTGGTGTAGGCACAGTTAGCAGAAAGAGGTTGGGGGGGAAGGAACTTGTGGAATTTGTTGCTTTCCTTGGTGTGGAAATATTTAGGTGGAGCCTATAATCAAATGTAAGATGGTTTTAGCACAATGTCTGACTGGCCATTTCTTGGTGTCCATAGACAAGGACAATCAATAATCTTGATGAAGTACTGATGAGATAATGAAACTGAATTGCTGACTTTCATATGGAGATACAAAGAAATCACAGCCCAATACTATAGTCGTGTGTAAGCTTCCAGAGCCTAGGTGTGCCACTTTCTGGGGAGAGGTGAATGGAAGATGTGCCCTGTGCAGGACCTGGGCAATGGCCCTTTTCCTCTTATCCTCCCTGAGGAAGTTCCTTTGGTGAGTGAAATCTTCTGTGTCCACACTGGGCTGTGGTGGTGCAAAATTTCTTACTCAAGCACTTGAGAGGAGAGTGGCAAGAAGCTCTATGTGAGTTTGGAGGTCAGTATGACTTTTCAAAGAGAGAGAGATTTGTAGCATAAGTCCCAATACATCAAGAGACCACCCTAAACTAAGAGACACTATGCTTTGAAAAACAAGGGAAGTAAAAATAAATAAAAACAAACAATCCAAAGGGAAACAAATATTGTTGTTCAATATGCGTATGAGCAAGAAGTTTCTTTTGGTATGTGTTGGGAATATCCAAGCGAAAAAACAGAAAGCCTGCTTATGGAATTTATGAATATTGGCATCTCCACATTCAGATTTGTTTATGTGTCACACATGCACACAGTTTATAAACCAGTGGAAATATGTCATTGGAATCATCTTTCAGCAATACATGATCACAGCTTATTTAACTTTCCACACTCCCTAGCTACCATATCATGTTTCAGGAAAGTTGAGTTCCTGGGAAAAAGTGAATTTCTTATCTGCAGTTTTCGCAAGTGAACATGGTGTTGTGGGTGGACATGGTAACATTGTACATGTGTTTGTGAAGCAGAAATTAAATCATTCTTCTGTATTAATATTTGTGTGGGCATCATGGGGCTGGTTTTGTCTTTAAACCAAAGGAGTTTCCTTGCAGAAGCATAGAAAGATAAAAAACTTACCCCCATTTTTAGAGAGAGCTCTAAACCATGAGGCATCTCTGTTGGAAAACAAAGGCCTGAAGGAACAGAAGCAAAGAGAGTGAGCATTCTTCTCGATTAATGTTGTGGGAGTTGTGGAATTTTTTCTTTTTTATTTGAAGATCTAAACAACTGGCATGATGTGTAGCTTGGTTAACATTGTTCAAGATCTTGGTTTTCCTAAGCTGAGTTTCCTATGGTGTTTGAAAAAAGTTGATTATATTTTTCCAGCTTTTGTTCTTGTCATTGTCTTTCTGCATCTCCCCTTTATCCTTTCCCAAATATTGTATACCTTCTTGATCTCCATACATTAGTTGCAGATATTAAGGTCACAGAAGGTCAGTGAGTATGACCGGAACGTTTCCGGGATTTCCTCTGTGTCCATTTGTTATGTCCGCATTTTCATTTCTCATTGTGAATCTGCATGTTCTCTCTCTGCTTTTTCATTAGAGTTTGTGTAAAGTTTTGTCTAGCTTGTTGATTTTATTGAAAAACCAACCCCTTTGTTATATTGATTTTTTGCATTGTTTCCCTGGTTTCAGTTTGATTGATTTCAGCCCTCAAATTTATTATTTCTGGTGTCTACACCTCCCGTGTGAGTTTGCTTCTTTTTGTCCTAACGCTTTCATTTGGGGTGTTAATTCTCTATTGTGACTATCTTCTGTGTTTTTTTTTTTTTTTTTTCATATGGTCACATAGTGCAATTAATTTCTCTGGTAGCACTGTTTCATGGTGTCCCATTAGTTTGGGGTATGTTGTGTCCTCATTCTTGTTGCATTTTAGGATGTCCTTAACTTCTTTATTTCTTCTTTGACGCGGGTATGGTGTGTAAATTGGAACATTGTTCCGTTTCCATGAGTTTGTGGCTTTCATGCGATTTGTATTGTTGTTGTAATCCAATTTTTTAAAGCATGCTTTTTCATATAAGATACTTTGGGGGACTATTCCAATTCTTTTGTATCTGTTGAGGTTTGTTATGCCACCTACTATTTGGTCAATTTTAGAGAAGAGGTTCCATGTGGGGAGCAGGGAAGAACTTATATTCTATTGTGTTTGGATTAGTTTGTTCTATAGATACTTGTTAAACCCAATTGAGATGGGAAACTTCTGTTAATTGCATTTGTTACTTTGTTAAGTTGGACTGGTGGTCCTGTCTAGTGGTGACAGTGGTGTGTAAAGGTTCTCCCAATAGGCGGTGTGAGGGGATTATATGTGATAGGTTTGAGATTTAGTAGAGTTCTTTTGCGAATGTGGTTGCCTTTGTATTTGAATCATATTTGTTCAGAATTGTGTTGATGGATTTCTCCTGTGATGGAGCACAGAAATGACTGTTTTAATCTTTTTTGATTAATTCTGGTTGGAAGCTTAACTCCTGTTAGAATTTAGGATAACGGCACCTGCTTAGGTTCTTTGGTCCATTTGATTGGAAGATCTTTCTTAGCTTTGAGGTAATATCTGTTTTTGAAGCTTAGATGTATTTCTTGTATGCGGCAGTGAGATGGATCCTGTGTCATATCCACTCTGTTAGCCTGTGTCTTTTTATAAGCAAGTTAACACCACTAATGTTGAGGGAGGAAGGAATAACATGGATTATTAATGCTTGCTTGTTTTAGATTTGTTGCTGGCAGTGGTGGTTGTGAATTTATCAGTCCTCGCTTTACCCTTGATTTGTGGTGCAGTGGATTATCTTTGCCTACGTCATGTGAGCATAGTTAACTTCCCTGGCTTGGAGTTTTTTCTCTTCCAAATCTTTCTGTATGGCTGGATTTGTAGATCTAAGTGTGAAAATCTGGCTTTGTCTCTAAAAAATTTTGTTCTCTGCATCTATAGTGATTGACAGTTTTGTTGGGTATAGTAGCCTGGGCTGGCATCCGTGGACTCTTTGTACTTGTAGAACATCTATGAAGGACCTTCTCGCCTTGAGGCTTTCCATGGTGTAGTCAGGTGTAATTTTTGTAGGTCTTCCTTTATATGTTACCTCGGAATTTTTCCTTCACTGCTCTTAATGTAACCCCTTTATTTGTGGTGCTCGGATGTTTTGATTATTATATGTTTAGGTTGTTTTTTTTTTGTGTGTGTGTGTGTGTGTGTGTGTGTGTGTGTGTGTGTGTGTGTGTGTGTTTGGAATGCTCATTGTACTTTCATGGGCATGTCCTTCTTGGGATTGGGAAAGTTTTCCACAATGATTTTGTTGACTATGTTTTTGCACCTTTGAGCTGGGTTTCTCACCTTCCTCTATGCCTATTATTCTTAAGATTAGCCTTTTCGGTGTCCGCCATGTTTGTGTTAGGATTTGTTGGATTTATGATTTTCTTTGGTCAATGAATCTACTTACCTGTACTTTATCTTCTGTGCCTGATATTCTCTCTTCCATCTCTTGAATTCTGTTGGTTATGCTTTCATCTGTAGTCCCTGATCATTTGTCCAGTTTTTCTATTTCCGCATATCCTTCCATTTATGTTTTATTTATTATCTCCATTTCTGTTTTCAAGTCTTGATCCATTTCCTCCAATTTCTTAATTGTTTTTTCTGGCTGCCTATTCAAGAAATTCATGATCATTTTTTCCATTTTTTTTGGTTTGTTTTATCTTCTGTTTCTTTAAGTATTTTTTGCATCTTTCTTTGAGGGCCTCTTCATTTTCTTATGGCAATAATTTTATTTTGTTCTCTTCTACTTCGTATGCTTTTTTGTTTACTGGTCAATTTGGTGTAGATTTTGGTGATTTTGGTGCTGTTATTCTTGTCGTTCTGTTGTTAGGTGTTCTTTTATTGTATTTCCATCTTCCCATAGCTTCTTCCGCTAAATATTTTGATAGGTCGAAGTTTGATGTTCTGTAGCTCTGGGGTGGCCTGAAGCTCTGGTGGTTTCTTTCCGACAGGAAGGGCCTGGCAATGGGGCTATAAGTTCAGATTCCAGCTGAAGACTGGCAAATGAAAGTCAAAGATTTTGCAAGAGCTGGGACCTCTGGATGTTCCTTAAGCTGATAGGTAGATCTAGCTCTGGGCCTGGCTATTGGGTAAATAAGGATCAGGATGAACAAATAGGCCAAATAGATGTTTATTCAGGGAGAAATAACTTAGCAACCTAGACAGATGGAATGCACCAGAAAATTTCAACCGATCCTCTCCTGTCCAAGTCACTCCAGAAAAGAGCGCCTTTCCTGGCCCCCTCCAACCCTCCTTCCACAGGTCACTTTTGTCCACATGACTCCACCCCCAATGGGTGTGGTCAGTGCCGAGAAGGACTATCTCACTACAATTTTCCTTTTGTAGTCTAAAGAAAAGATTTAGGCTTAAACAGAAGCTATATACAAAACAGTGACTAACAAGTGTGCTCTAAGAAAACAAAGGAAAACTCGAGAACAAAATGATCCTATATATCTAGTCCTAGGGTGAGGGCATAATGGAGTTTACACTAGAGTTGTCACTAAGCTGGAAAACGTAAGTCTTGGTACCTAATATATATCTAACTAGAAGAGAGAATAATAGTTGTGATAGTTTAATCTTTAACCTCGTCAAGACCTGGAGAAGAGGAAATTAACAATATCACTAGAGTAGACGGGAAATGTGGATGGGCAACTTCCAAAAGTGCAGTGTTGAGGATAGAAACATCAAGCCACCTGAACAGTCACCCTAGGTCTCACAGAACGTTGATACACCCAGATTTAGCTAAGGCCAAGACAGGAACTTGACAGACCACAACAACAGTAGGGAGGTAGAATGGCTGTCTTACCTCACTTGGGGCAAGATCTGCTGTGTTCTATATTTGTCTCCTGCAAGCACATAGGACTGCATGTCCAAAACAGTGGTTGCGGTGGCAGGCAATTCTTCTTTGCCGAACAGGCCATTAGCTGAGGTGAGATGAACTTCCAGCAGGAGCAACAACAGTGTCCAACATATTTTTGGGAAAGTAGTTTCACTGTGCTGTCAAGAGCAACAGTGTTTAATGTCAATGGAGTACTAATATTAAAACATTTAAATGCCATGTTCTGCATGTCTATGAAGTGACTAGAAGATTAAGCTCTATATCTGACTAAACTTTCATAGGCAGGAAAATGTGAGTAAAGATAATCTGTAATACTTGGGAACTTAGCTAAAAAGACTGATTTAAACTTTCCTGAGTAAAGGCAGCAGGAACAAATACTTAAACAATATAACTATTTACATAATACATACATGTAAATCCCTAAAATAGAGGTAGAGTATAAGTGGCAAGATCACGAGGTAGAACTATAAAGAGGCAGCAAGATAAATATCCCAAATTGTATCAATATACAAAATGTCTTGAATACAGGTAAGTATATATACATAGAATATGAGTAAAATATAATGTGCATAAACATTGTAAGTGTAAATATTTAACACAATATAACAAAATATAAACTTAATTTTACATAGCTTACCACATAAGAATACATAACAATGTAAGTCTGTAAAATACTATCTCATTTCCCTTGTTCAAATTCTCAAGAAAATAGAGCTATCTACCTATATCCCATCTAAACCATACCTTTCCCAACCATTCCCTATTCCTGTCTGAAGAGATTTTTCCTTTTCTTGGAGCACACTTGTCATTCACTGTTTTATATATGGTTATGTATTAAGCCTAAATCTTTTCTTTAGAACTGTAGGGGCAAGGAATTGTAGTGAGATAGTCCTTCTCTGGCACTGACCACACCCATTGGGGGGTGGAGCCATGGGACAAAAGTGACCGGGGGAAGGAGGTTGGAGTAAGGGCCAGAAAGCTCTCTTTCTGGAGTGATCTTAGACAGTGAGAGGATCCGGGTTGGAATTTCCTGGTGATTCATCTGTCTAGGTTGTCAGGTTATTTCTCCCTGTATAAACATCTTGTCGGCTATATTTGTTTATCCTGATCCTTAATTACATGATATCATCGGGTCTCAGAAACGGATTCACCTGGTTTTCGCCCCAGGCGGCAGAAGCGCACCCTCTCCCCAACTCCTTCCCCAATGGGCAGGGAAGTTTAACCACTATCACCTGGCAATCTCCAGCTGGAAGCCTCTTTGGCTGAGGCCCTCACTGGGGGCTCAAGGATCCACCCTGCAAGAACCTCAGAGTGGTCCCATGGAGACAGGGACACAGGAAAATCATGTGAGGACTCTAGCCAAGGCGCGGAATGGATGAAAAAATACTGGGCGGATACACTGGATGATTCAGCATTATTAAGAGCAGATCTACTGGGACCTGGCACTCTCCTGCTGAGGGTCTCTTTAGAAGAGGTCCCTACAATGGGGGTCCTTTTCACTCATTACTTTAACCATATAATAGAGCCTCATTGAGATTATTGATTTTTTCTGAATCCAATCCTAACACATTTCCATTGTATTACTAAAGCAATTCATATTGGAGGAAACTGTTAAGACTTTAAACACCTAAAGTACCTGGAATACAGGAATGAAAAGTGCTGACAGTCTGAATATTCACAGGTGGAAAATATGTTTGGCTAATGATTTAATTTTAATTATGTAATGCCAGGGCATGCAATTGAAGATTTTATGTTTGTCTCAAACTGTCCCGGGGTGGTAGCCTCTTTGAGTTATTCTAGTAGCAGTGAACTACAGAATTTTTCAAAACTCCTGCATGTGGGTCCTGGCAATGAAACATTCTATAATTTTTCTTGTCCATATTTTCTAACGTTGTCTCTATCCTTTATCTATCATCTTGGATAAATGGAGGTAGGGGAGAGCTCATGTAAGAGGGGAAATCAATATCATGGAAACAACTTGGTAACAAGATTTGTTAGCCATTTCATACTTTTTCTTTAATTTTCAATAATCCAAAATGTTTTTTTTTTTTTTTTTTTTTTGTGGAGCACGAGTTTCCTACTAAGTTCTCTGCCACCCAATTTACAATGATGAGCAAATGGTCATTGGCCTTCTGATGTAATCTGCAACCCATGGAAAAACAAAGATAGAGAGAGACACAGAGAGAAAGAAAGACAGCATGAGAGAGAGAGAGGGAGAAAGGAGAGTAATGAGAGCAAGAGCAGACAGATCAATCCCGGAAGCTTTCTCCCACCTTCAGGTTTCCATACTCTGTACCAAAGGCACAACATATGTGATTGGGGAGGAAACCTCTCCTAAGACTGGTGCTCTATGCTTGAAGCACTGATTGACTACCGAATCCTCCAGAGTTACAGAACTAAATGAACAGAAAAGACACAGAATTTGAGGGCAGGTTTCGGTCAGGACTGCTCAAACATTCTAAACTCTTTGAATAGACACAGAGTCCACTAGGGTTTCCAAGCAACAACCCAGTCTCCCAAAAGTGGGTTGCAGACAGCTAGCGTTTTAAGTATGGCTTCTTATTCTTGCCATATTGAGAGTGTATGGAGAGGAAGGATTCAGGAGTTGGTGGGATTGCTTTTGGCAGGAGGTGTGGTTTACAAGGTTTCCCTTAGCTGCCATCCTTAGATTGCTCAGCACCTATTCCATGAGAGAGGGAGAAAACAGGTTGTGTAAAGCTTCAACCTTATTATGGAGCTGCAGATAGAGAGAGGATAATTCGAATCCTGGCACTGTTTGGTAGCACTGTACAAACCCTGCCCTAAAGTTGTCAAGGGGAGCTCCCCTGGTTTCACCTCACTTCAGACTTCGGCCTTTAAAGGCTTGCCATTGTGTCCCCAGTAGTGGAAAGAAGGCAAGGTCTCCTGAGAAAATTGGGAACATTGGGGTAGGGAGGGAGAGTTAGGAGAATGAGAATGGGATAGGAGAACAAGAGGTCATCAAGAAAAATGAGTTTTGTAACAGATAGAGTGAGAGCAATAGCAGAGCCATACTAGATGGAGATATATTACGGGGTGAGGTGGAATCTGACATTCTAGGAAAATGTCCAGAGATCTACAAGGATAACCCCATATAAGAATATGCAAGCAATACTCAGAGGCTACCTTAAATGCCCTTCCCTAAAATGAGATTGATATCTACATTATAGCATATTCTAGAGCCTTCATCTAGTAGTTGGCTGAAACAGAAGCAAAAATATTCAGCTAAGCACTAAGTGGAACTCCTGGAATCCAGTTGCAGAGAGGGGAGGAGGTGATAAGTACAGGGGTCAAGACCAGGTTGGAGATACCCTCAGACTCACCCCTAAGTAAAACAGTGTGGAGCTCATGAACCCCATTCTGAATAGTTGGGAAAACATAATATGACTGACCTAACACCCCTAAAAGTGCATCTCATTTAGAAGGCCTAGAAAGTGGGGACCTCTGGCAGTGGAATCAGGATGTATCCCTGATGTATGAAAGACTTCAGGAGCCCATTCCCTATGGACAGATACTCACTCAGTCTAGACACATAGGGTTGGGTCTTCTCCCTGCTCCAAATGACTTTTTGGATTGGTGCATACATGAGAGGGATTGGGAACAGATATGGATATGTAAAATATCTTTGATTCTATTTTAACAGAATTCATTAAAAGTAAGAATAGGAACACAGGGTGGGGTGAATAACTTAGCTAACATTTGCTGGTGCCGTGGTCCTGAAGACTCCAAAGCTTTGGGAAAATTTATGGACACTGTCCTCAAGCAGTCACAGACTAACTTTGTGGTATGGAAACCATACCCCAGGGACCACTTTCATCTTGGGTAACTGTGAAATCCTATAATTCCCCTACCTCCACTCTCTAAGAACCATTACTAAAGGGGCATCTGCCGCTATGACTGGCTTCACAGCTTCAAGTTTACTTAGTGAGACATTAGAATGATGTGATGAATAGCATGAAGAATTACACTTAACTGTATATAAAAAAAAACCTCTTATCTCTGTGAACCTGGCTGTCACTATTAGCAGTAATAGATAGGGAACCCTTCAAGGCATTTGGTGAGTTTTAACAGACTAAATGATAAGGAAAAATAATTTTCCCATATTTGGAAGACAATGGACTTTAGAGGCAGAAAACCTGCACTTACTGGAATACCATCTTCTGTTACTGAAGGTAGGACCAGAGCCTGTTGTCTGGCTACACTAACAATCAGGATCAGTCATTCATCATATGTGAGGCAAACTAATGAACTAACTTCTATGTTCACAAGCCAAACTACAATGCCAGCACTCTGGATTCAAGGTGGGCAAGTCTATCTCTCTCATGTGCTAGGACAGACTAATCTATAATGTGAGTTCTATATTTAAGACAGGAGTTCACAGTAATAATATACTTAAAAGGAAGAGAAAAAATGCAAAAGTAAAATTAATGGAAATTTAAAACATATTCATTCAGTAAATAATCTATACCAAGGATCTTAATAGACTTAGAATGCAAAACAAATAACAAAAGGTAAATATAGATTTTTTCCATCTCTAAAACACTACCACATACTTGGTTCCTGTTTCAGCTATACAGTGGTCATATAGGAAGTCAATGTTTTTTTTCATAGAGACATTTTCATTTGAAGAATCAATACTTTTTCTACAAGTGTGACTCCCTGGAAAAATGAGAATTTTATGAGTCTACATTTGCCCTGGTGGTAGGCCAAAAAGTGGACACCACAATTTAAGTTCACTATGATCTCCACACAAATACACATTTTGTAGGACTGTAATCAGAAACAGCACCTCAGGCCCATGTCCATTACTCAGTCCATGAATGTGGACAAGTGGAAGACTAGCTATCATTGATGAAAGGAAGATAGAGACATAATATAATGGCAAGCGGGCAGATTCAGTCAATACTGAAAGCTCCATTTTATTCATACACCACACTTAAGTAGTCAAAACAAAGGTGCGGCAATGGAAGGGGATTCTTTTATTAATATGTATAAAAGGAAAACAGAAATTGCTTCCACAAATGCTAAAGGCACCCCATAATTGCATATACTATGTGCCTTCAGGGCATCCCCATTGCTGCACTTATTCCTTCAGGGTGGTTAACCTGTCTACTCCAAATCATTGCTATTTAGGTAGGAGACATTTATCATCAAGTCACAAGTGACCTGTAGCAGGAAAGATAATATCTTAAGGATAATAGGAGTTATTGGAGCACTTGAACTCATGACAAGTTGGAGCAGTTCCCATTTAGGGGCTGGGAGAAACTTCAGACTGGCAGAATGTATTCAAGGACTGCCAATGCCGTACAGAAGTCTTGTTGGGAAACAGATGATGAGATCTACCTTGGTGGCACTGCAAATGTTTAATTCCAGGACACAGGAGGCTGCCTGATTTTGCTTAGGATGAGGCTAGCCAAATCCACAGAATGAGTTTAAGTCCTGCACAGGAGGAAGCCCTGTTTGAAAACAAAAAACAAAACAGAAAAATCACAGAAAGGAAAAATCAGATCAACCCTTCTGGTGGTAGCCTACATGTATAAATGGTATTAAGGAGAGCTTTCCCTCTTTGGCTGCTTACCCTAGCTCTGGGTACAAGTTTATATCTTTTATTACTATTAGATCCTACTTTTTGGAATTTTGATGTATAATGACCAGCTGAGACATTGATTCTGATAAATTAAAAAAACTGCTTGTACTCTTCAGATTCCCATTAGTAGGTAACCTTTGTTGGACTAACTACATCACAGCTTATGAGACATCTTAATAAATCCACTTTCTACATGTATGGTGAGATTCATCCTACATTCTTTTTCATGCAGAGAACCTTGATTAATGCAGTTGGTTTTTATTTTGTTTGGTTTTTTATCTGCTCACTGAAGATGTATTGGCTAACAATAGTGCTCACAAATGCATACTTCCTCTTCAACTCCCTCCTGTATATATTCAATTTTCTATTAAGACTACTTTTCTCTTTATTATGTCTTTGCCAAATGTTTTTTCTGTGAGATTCAGGGATAGAATTCTACATCTGTTGAGCCACCATCTGGCATTCTGCCGCGAGAAATGATCATTTTTTTTTTTTTTGAGATCTGGTCCCTGGTTTTCTGTCCTGAATGTCTCAACTTCCTGTGACAAACAGATAAAAGTAAATTTAGTTCAACTAAACTCAGTGTTAAACAAAATAACAAATAACACTTTTTTTGTATCCCCAAATTTCTGTGTGGTAGTTAATGAATATTTGGTGCTCCCTTCAACTTTTTCACCTAGAATCACTCAATCCATTTAAGTAAGTATAGTTAACTAGCCACACTGTGTCTAGGAGGAAGAAAGGAAAATGCCTGTATACTACAGAAAGATAATACTGGTCAGCTATAGGACAATTGCTATAACAATGCACATCAGTGCTGATGTAGAAAAGACTTTGTCTGGGGAAGAAGGCAAACAGTAACCATTGCAATTTGTCCTTAAGCACTCTGCAACCACCTGGAAGGTGCTTTTATCGCTCAGGCCTTACTAGCCAATCAGGCCCCCTTTGTGGACCTGCCTGTCAAAAGAAAGTTCAGGGCCCTTCTGGTCTGGATTTGAAGAGAAACTGGAGCCAGTCATTTTGTGTGCTGTGCTTTTTAGGAAGGGAAAACTGGAAAACAACATCATGATGAGTGAGGGGTTGCTGTCCTCATGGGTAGTGGGGAGATGGTTAGGTTATGGATCTAGTGTGTTGGGTATTTCCTGGATCTGGCTGGGAAACTATAGCCATACTACCTGTCTCCTGAGTTCTAATGCAGTCCTCCAAATAACTACTCTGTGGGCTGTATCTTCTTTTGAGCACTGGGAGCAGGGAGGGGTGTGTGGAAACCTCTTTTAAGTCAACTTCTACATACTTCAGGTGCACCCCCACTGAAATCATGGCAACAAACTTCCAGAGGCCTTTTAGTTAAGTACCTTTTGAAGTTCAGCAAGTTGCATTTTAATTTTATGTGTAAGATCCATTTATTGTTAATTTTCTGCATGTTGTAAAAGACATCTCATGTAAGGGTAGCACTTCACTATTGAGCAGATTTACAGGAGTAGAATTTGTAACACAAAGGATTTATAAATGCTTTGAAGATATTATGTCTCATAAGTAGAATTTAACTGAGGTAGTACTGCCTCTAAAACACACAAAGATAAGTGTATGCTGAGCAGTCCTGTTTAAATTTTGAATCCTAGATACATATTTGTTCACCATGATTTTCCAGAACTTTGACTCCAAACCATTACAAAGAAGCAACTACTGTTTTACAACAGCATCTAGTCCCTTACCCTTATCATAGAACTGCCCTGTAATAGCTGCTGAGAATGCTTTTACAGGATCACAAGCAACCTTAAAATTTATTATATCTTATAGTTGCAGTTTTTTTTCTCCAGAAAAGCATAGTTCTAACAGAGTGACAATAGGACACTAGATTTTAAAAGCAAACCAATGATGTATGAGTTTCACTGATAAAGCAAAGCTTTCACTTAGGTCCTCATGCATGGATGAGAAAAATTCTTAGGAAGAGATTGTAACAGCCTGGGACTAGGCCTTGAAAGCTTTTTCTAAGGGCCTGGTGTATTGACAATAAAACTGAGAACCTTGTCCAAAACCAGGAATATTCAAGGGGGAGCTGGGAATTGTAATGGAACAAAGCCTTTGTGGACAGGTTCCTTGGGATCTATAGAGAGAAACTATATAGAGCTATGGTTCTAAGCCCCAAGGCCACTTTGAGTTACGAGTCTGCAATGATCATGAGATACACTGTATTCCCGGTAGCACCTGCATTGAGTTTAGTGTTCTCCTGAGTTTGTCCCAGTGATTGGGTTTCTACTTACTTCACTTAAGTGTCCCCTTTGCTTCCATTTCCTCGGTGGAAATAGTATACATGAGTCTGTTCTTGGGAAGTTCTTTTCATAGGACACATGAAACACATCCGAACGTGTTTAAAAATCTTTTCTACCTTCAATGTTTCCTATCTATCTCATTTCCCCCATCAGCATTCACCCTCAGGATCCTGTAAGTGGTAGCAGGTCCTTCAGTTTTGGTATCTGGTGGCACTTTAGGAACAAGTACTAGGAACACATTTGCTGTTTAATCCTCGCATCTCCCTAAATCAGCTAGACATGCTCCAGTCCCTACTGGAATTGAATCAATGGGGTAACATGGAGCTTTGAATCTTAAAAGCCGGTTAAGAGAGATGATCATATAAGAAATTCAAACTATGTCTAGGCTAGCTCCTCCCCCCTGAACATTTTCCAGAGATAGATACACGTTATGTTAGAAATATTTGTATTTATGGATCTCCTTTGTGGGTGGCTGACTCCCTGGAAAGTGCAAGTAAATGACTATGAAATATGCAATTTCATCATGTTAGAAGAAACTGTTTATCAGACAATCTCATGTTGATTAAGTGGAATTGATTGCATGATGTTGCTCTCCAAAGAAATGGCCTTGCTAAGTCTACATTACAATACGTTCAAAATTCTTAAATTTACTGTAACACCTAAGAGATTTGGTAAATTTTCCATTAGACTCAGGTAGCCAATTATCAGTAGTCACGGAAAGCATATGGAAGTGGAGCATTGCTTCTGCCTTCAGACCAGAATAACAAAAATTGAATTTACGAGGAGGATGTAGGGTAAGTGTCAACATGGTGCTGGCTCACCGCTATGAAAAAGTACATGTCTGTGGTAAGGGGGAGTGATTTTTGTAATTTCCCAATGTTTTAATCTGTCATAAGTTTGAACACAGACCAGAGTAAGGTAAGGGTACAGTTTAGGAAGGTTGAGATGAAAGGCAGGATTGTTCTGTGGCTAGCGTTGCCTAAGTAGTAACTAACCACATTTGACTAAATCAATAGTTAGCCACAAAGAGGTAGGTTACTAAGTTAGCCATAATAACTATTTCACTATTTAGCCACACACAATATATCATTGACTTACCCACCCATACAGAAGTCACTAGTCAGCCACACATCTAATTCACTAGCTAGGCACAGAACACCAACAGAATAGTCAGCCAGACATGGCAGAGACAGTAAATAGCCATTCACCTATGATATTTCTTTGTATTTAGGTAGATGCACACCTAAGCTTTCACTAGTTACTCCATACATGGTAAATCAGTAGTTAGAAACACACACTATGTCACTAGATAGACACATACAAAGTCTGTCTAACTGAAAAACAGCTCACACTAGGTGGTCCCAGGACTTGGGAATCAGACCTTGTCCCAGAAGTAGGGATTTTGAGAGAAGATTGACACGGCTGGAAACAGAGAGAGTGAAAGATTAGGTAGAGGAGACAGAAGAGCTGCATTACAGACGATTTTGTTTGAGAGTTAATCAGAGGGATCAAAGAGATAGCTGTCAAACTGAGGAGGCAGTGTGAGGACAGGACATGGCTTGTCTGATGAAGAGATAGAGAAAAGAACTCTAGTAGCCAGGATGCTCTGAACTCAGTGATCCTTCAGTTTTCATCCTCCCATCCCTGATAGGCTACTGTGAGTTTTATTAGAAAGATCTATTAGAACTTGTGGTGAAAGAGATGTCCTCTCTGTGGGAAGTAAGATATTTTAAAGCTAAGGAGGGGGTGGGAAAATATTAAGAAAAAGATGTTAACTTTATTTTTAAAATTACATGGCATCTTTTTAATGTTTTTAATTTTTTAAAAAAATTTTGTACATATCAAACCAGTTCACTCCACCTTACTCCCACACTCCTCCCCTCCCAACTTTCAATGAGTTCCCCCGACCACTCTCCCCTCCCATCCCAACGGACACTATACACTTAGGGTGACTCTGTCCAGGAGGGGTCATGTGGGAATCTTTCAAGTCATTTGGGCTAGGGACTAAAATATCTCTCCTGTCTCAGGGTTAAAGGGTATCCCTCCATAGGGATTTTCCCCAATGTCCTTTTTGCAACAGGAGGATTTCCTGGTTCCACTGCTGAAGTCCCTTAAGACTGCCAGGCGGTTGCTGAGCTGATACCCCATGTTCAGGGGTCAGTGTCGTCCTATGTTGAATTCCCGGCTATAAGTCTGGAGCCCCATTAGCTCCTCCTTGTTCAGGTCAGCTGTCACTATGTGTTTCTGCAGAGTAGTCTTATCCTCCCGCTCTGCATCTGGATTCCATGTCAGTTCCAGTGTTTAGTGATAAAGGAATGCTTCTGTCTCCATCAGCTACTAGATGAGGGCTCCCGCCGGAAGTGATGAAGTGGATATGTAGCTAGTCATTGATCTCGTTGCTCTGGGAAGGAAATTGATGGTAGCCTTCCTACACCTGTTGCTCAAATTGATAGTTGGGCCAGTCTTGTAGGTCTCTGGACATTTCTCTAGGTTCGGTTTCCTCTTCTAACCCTATAATGGCTCCCTCTCTTTTATAATCTTTCCTCTCCTCTCCTAGCTGTCCTCTTCTCTTCTCTTCTCTTCTCTCCTCTTCTCTTCTCTTCTCTTCACTTCTCTTCTCAAGTCTATTCCTCTCCTTACCAAATCTTCCTAGTCCATTGTTCTTTACTCTCCTACTTCTTCCCTTTTGCTAGTTCACTCTCCACTGACTACCCCCAATTCTGCTATGCTCTGGGGACTGTGTCCCTTCCTGCTTCTGTGAGGGACCTTATATGAAACTCTTAGAATCCTCCTTCTATCCTAGTTTCTCTGGGCAGTGGGATTTGTAGCCTGGTTATCTTTTGCACTATGTCTAAAATCCACATATGAGTGATTACATCCCAAGTTTATCTTTCTGTGACTGGGATACCTCATTCAGGATGGTTTCTTCAAGTTCCATCCACTTGTTTGTGAGTTTCAAGATTCCATTGTTTTCCCCCTTCCCTACCCACAGAGTAGTATTCCATTGTATAAATGTGGCACATCTTCGTTATCCATACTTCAGTTGAGGGGCATCTAAGTCACTTCCAGTTTCTTGGTATTATAAATAATATTGCTATGAACATTTGTGAGCACAAGTCTTGATTCCATGGATGTGGATCATTTGGGTATGTGCATAAGAGGTAGGTTACCTGGTCCTATGGCAGACTGATTCCCATTATCCTGGGGAACAGCCATGCTGAGTCTCCAAAATGGTTGTACAAGTTTGCAGTTCCACCTGCAAAGCATAAGTTGTCATTGTTTTTCTAATTTTAGCCATTCTGACAGGAGTAAAGATGGTTAATTAAAGTTGTTTAAGGTGCATTACATTTGATAAAAGATATTGAACACTTTCTTAAGTATGATTTCACCATTTTTTATTTCCCCTATTTAGAGTCTCCCTGTTCAGTTCTATATAACCCCATTTTAATGGAGTTATTTGGTGTTTCTTGTTTGACTTGTTTCTTGAGTTCTTTGTATATTTTGGAGATCTGCCCTTTGTCGGAGTAGGTAGGGATTTGTGCAACTGGTTTCCCAGTCTGTGGGCGCTCTTGGGTCTTAGTCCACTGTGTCCTTGGCACTTTGAGAAACTTCTAAGCTTTGAATAGGTCCCATCCATACTAATTGTTGATCTCAGTGTCTATGCTCCTAGAGTTATTGACAGGAAGGTTTCCCCTGTACCAATTTGAAGAGTACATCTCATTGTTTTTTCTTAATAGGTCTAGTGTGGATGGATTTAGAGGAGGGATCCATTCTAATTTTGCATGACATATTAGACATATGGGATCTATCTTCAGTCTTCTATACACCATCATCCAGTTGTACCAGCACCTCTCTGATGAAGATGCTTTTCTTATCCCAGTGCACACTTTTGTAGTTTGTCAAATTTAGGTGCTCATATGTGTGGGTGTGGGTTAATATCAAGATTTTCTATTAAATTTCATTGAGGGACTTTTCTATTTTTTGCTAATACCATGCTGTTTTCATGATCTGCAGCTCTGTAGAGATGCTTAAAGTCAGGGATAAGTGATGCCTCTGAAGTTCCTTTTATAATACAAGAATGTTTTATATTTATTTATTCTCGCTCTTTTGTTTTTCTTTCTTTCTTTTTTTTTTCTTTCTCACTGATAGTTTTTTTTTTCCATCGTGATTATTTATTTTTTGTATAACCAAGGACCATTTAAAGTGAAAAAAAAAACATTTATAGAACAATATTGGGAATTGGGCATCCTTTCTTTCCAAACTACTTCCTGCTGGTAGGGACACTGTCATGGGGAGATTCCCAAGGAAGATGGGGAAATCCTGAAGGTAGTCTATGGGGTCTGTATGTCCAGCTGTTTTAAATGGGGGATCACCTGGTACTCTACTTTAGGTGATCTAACTTGATCAAACCATATTAGTCTGGAAGGAATCCAGATCTTTTATTTTCTGTGGAAAAAGAAACCTTTTCCACAGTAACGTGTCCTTGAACTAAAATTTTGGAGCGTCAAATTTTTTTTGTTTATTTAATTTATTATTTTAGCATTTCAATCCCAGTTACCTCTCCCTCTCCCTCCCTCCTCCCTCCTTCCTCCTCCCCTCCTCTCTCTCCCTCCTTCCATCCCTTTTACACTCTCTGCCCTCTTACATGCGCTCCTAACCATGCTCCCCTCCCATCTCCTCCACCCCAATTCCGTATCATGGAACAGGACAAACACCCACATACATAAACACTGAGTTGAAGTAGGAACCCTGATGCGATGAGACAGGATGCAAGACCAGGCAGAAAAACACATAGAGACAGCTTACCTTGTTTGTCAATGAGAAGGTAATAGGACACGCAGACTGATAGCTGGGAAGCTGTGAACATTAGAGTGACTCAGGCCCCACTGAATATGGGTCACAGCCAGAAGGACTGAGCAGTCTAAGGGACCCCAGACAGTGGAGCCAGGATGTATCCCTGGTGCACAAAAGGACCTTGCGAACACATCCCACAGGGAGGGATAACTGCCTTAATCTAGGGACAAGAGAAAAGCCCTGTTTTTTTTTAATATAAAATTAATTATTGTCTTTTCAAGGTCGTGAAGAATTGTCCTGGCATTTTAATAGATATTGCATTGAATCTGTAGATTGCTATTGGCAATATTGCCATTTTTACTACGTTTATTCTACCTATCCATGAGATTGGGAGATCTTTACATTTTCTGGTGTTTTCTTTGATTTCTTTTGTAGAGACACAAATTATTGTTATAGGTCTTTCACTTGTTTGATAAGTGTTACCCCAAGGTATTTTTTTTGTTTGTGGCTATTGTACTGGGTGATGTTTCTCTGATTTCTTTATTAGCCCCTTTGTTGTCTGAATATGAGAATGGCTACGATCTTTTTATTCAGTTTATTTTGTATGATGATGCATTGCTGAATGTGTTTTTTCAGCTGTAGGATTACCCTGGTAGAGTTTTTGGTTGCTTATTTAAACTATCATATCTTCTGAAAATAGGGAAGATTGAGTTCTTCCTCTCAATCTGTATCATCTTGATATCCTTCTTGTCTTATTTCTTTAGCTAGCACTTCAAATACAATAATGAAAGATATGGAGACAGAGGGCAGCCTAGTCTTTGTCCTGATTTTAGAGGAATCGCCTTAAGCTTCTCTACATTCAGCTTGATATTTGCTCTTTGTTTACTACATATTGCTCTCATTATGTTTCTATAAATTCCTTTTATCCCTGATATCTCCAAGACCTTTAACATGAAAGGATGTTGAATTTTGTCAAAGGTTTTTTCTACATCTAGGGAGATGATCATGTGATTTTTTTCATTTTCAGTTTGTTTCTATAGTGGTATATTTGATATATTTTCATATGTGAAGCCATCCTT
Source organism: Phodopus roborovskii (assembly GCF_943737965.1). NCBI lineage: Eukaryota > Metazoa > Chordata > Mammalia > Rodentia > Cricetidae > Phodopus > Phodopus roborovskii. Next base: position 33,391 of record NW_026126697.1, read on the forward strand.
GCAACCCAAGGATGAAGCCTAATTTATCATAGTAGATGATTTTTCTGATATATTCTTGGATTCGGTTTTCCCATATTTTCTTGAGTATTTTGCATCAATGTGCAGGAGGGATATTGGTCTGTAATTTTCTCTTAGTTGTGCCTTTGTGTGAATGGGTATCAAGGTGATTGTAGCCTCAAAAATGTGTTTGGTAAAGAAACTTCTGTTTTATTTTATGGAACAGTTTCTGCAGAATTAATATTAGCTCTTCCATGAATTTTCAGTAGAATTCTTCACTGAAGAAGATATCTGGCTCTGGGATTTTTTTTTATGTTGGAAGGCTTTTTATGATGGCTCCTACATTGTTAGTTTTTGTAGGTCAATATAAGTTGCTTGTCTATTCTTGATTTAATTTTGTTAAGTAAGGGTTATCCAAAAATTTATCCATATCCTTTGACTTTTTCAAATTTTGTGGAGTATGTTTGCAAAATATGACCAGAAAATTGCCTGGATTTCCTCCATGTCTATTGTTCTGTACCCCCCTTTTGTTTCTGATTTTGTTAATTTCCATGTTCTCTTTATGCTTGTTGTTTAGTTTGGATAAAGGTTTGTCTACCTTGTTAATTTTCTGAAAAAAAAAAACAACTCTTTATTGCATTGATTGTTTTTGTATTGTTTTCCTGTTTTCCACTTTATTGTTTTCATCCCAAAAAATTGATAATGGGGGCCTGCTCCTGAGGTTGAGTTTGCTTCATTTGTGTCTTAAGGTTTTCAGTTGTGTTGTTAGTTCTCTAATGTGTCTCTCATCCGTTTTCTTCATATGGGCACTTGATGGCAATTAACTTAACTCATTGTAGTGCTTTCAAGGTGTCCCATAAATTCATGTATGTTGTATCCACAACCTTATTGAATTTAAGAATTCCCTTAATTTCTTTATTTCTTCTTAGACCCCAAGTATGTTGAAATTGGAGCATTATTCAGTTTCATGAGTATGTAGGGTTTCTGTGATTTGTTGTTATTTTTGTTAAATGGCAATTTTCAAGCATGGATGTCTGATAGATACAGGGTAATATTGAAATGTTTTTGTATTGGGGTGAGGATTTTTTATGTTGCCTAGTATATGGTCAATTTCGAATGTTCCATGTGGAGCGAGAATAAGTTACATCTTTTTGTTTGGATGGAACGTTCAATAGATGTCTGGAAACCCAATTGTGATATAACTCTGTTAGTTCTTTTGTTTCTTTGTAAAGTTTCTTACTGGTGGTCCTGTCTAGTTGTGAGAGTGGGGGTGTGGAAGTCTCCACTATAAGTGTGTGTGGTTTATGTGGGGTTTGAGTTTTACTTACCATTTCTTTTACAAATGTGGGTGCATTGTATTTGGGCAAAATAGAGGTTCAAGATTGAGGTTTTTGTGCTTAGGATTTCTCCCATGATGAATACAAAATGACTGTTTTCATCTCGTTTTATTGATTTTGCTTTGAAGTCTAACTTGTTAGGTATTAGGATAGCTAGACCTGCTTGCTTCTTGGGTCCAATTCATTGGAAGATCTTTTCCAAGCCCTTTACCTAGGTGTCTACCTTTGAAGCTTCAATGTGTTTCTTGTTTGCAGCAGAAGGATGGATTCTGTTTCAGTATTTATTCTGTTAGCTGTTCTCTATTTATAAGTGAGATAATACCATTAACGTTGAGGAAAGTAAGGACCATTGTTCGTTGATGGTTTTTTGTTTATGATTTGATGTTGACAGTGGTTTTGCATATATATGTTCCCTGTTTTCCCTTGGATTCTGTTGAAGTTAGATTATCTATTTCCTATGTTTTGGGCTGTGAGCGAGCCACAAGTGGAGCATGATCTGGGCCAGTCCAGGAGTTTCCAAGTTTGGGGTTTGGGAATTCCTTGCAATCCCGGACTCACCTCTAGCAGAGTCCTAGCAATTGGAAGTCATAGATCCTGGGAACATAGTGTTCAGATGTTTCCTGCGTAGATAGGTGGATCTAGCCAGGACCTGGCACTCTCCTTCTGAATTCTCTCTAGCAGAAGCCGCGTTAGGGGAGAAGCATCCACACCATGAACTCAGGATGGTGGGATTGATATGGATCTAGCTGGGGCCTGGCCTTCTTCAAGTGAGGTCTCTAGCCAAGGATGGTATCTGTTTATCTAGTTTTTTTTCTTTTCAATTTTTATTTGTTTAATTTTTTGAGACCCACATTTTTTGTGACTCGTCCGCTTTCCCTCAACTACATCTTATAGACCAGGCTTGTCTTGAACTCAGAGATATGCTTCCATCTGCGGCCTGAGCACTAACATTAAATGGGTGTGCCACCACCACCGCAGCTATTGGCATCTTTTTTAAATGTCTTCTTTAAACACATTACTGCTTGTATCTCTCATGTTGCTGCTCTCCTATGTTTCTTATATTTTTACTTATTCCATGCCTTTTCTCGTGATGTTTATTATTGATTCCTGAGTAGAGCAAAGTCTTTTGTAATTTTGGGTTGTCTTATGCTGTCATAATTGAGAATTGTTTTGAACTCCTGATTTGCTTCTCATGCAGGCGGAAAGAAAAAACACACTTACTTCGTGCCTAGCCCTTGACTGGCTGTGTGAGAAGGAAATATGGACCAGAAAATGAGTGAACTCCCCAGAGGTCTGATTATTGTGGGTACTGATGAATGGAGAGGGATTTCTACAAGGATTGAATTCATGCTCACTGATGATGTCACTCACAGTGCAGAAAGATAGAGGTGCAGGATGGAAGCTGAGATTTCCTCCTTCAACAGTAGTTGAGGTAAACAGGTGGAATTACGTAATCAATATCCTACATAATCCATAATTGTGGATTGTATACATCCAACCATCCATAATTAGAGGTTGTATCTTAGGAACCTCAGATGAGGGCTATCATGATTCGGGGAGAGAGAGAGAGACCTTGCATGTTGCAAGGAATGTGACAATTATATTATTCAGCCAAAACCAGTCTTGGTGAACTCTTGTGGACTAGCAAACAGGACTGTTATGTTTTTTGGGTTTGGTAGCACAATCTGGAGAAAAGGTTTGTGCAATACTCCGTGCACTAAATACGAAGCCCCTGATCTCTGGGATGGCCATGAAACTATTTTCAGCTTTTCAAAATATTTTTTTAGTTTAGATCATTACTGCATCAGATCCTTACACTTTTCTGCCCAAGCCCTATTATGATTACTCAATGTTTCTCTAATTCACAGCCTGTTTTCTTAAACAGGAATTTCACATTAAACACTATGAATATTGGAAGGTGGCATACATTTAGCTGCAGTATTTCCTAGCTGTGATTAAAGAGTTACTGATCCGTGGAACAATGAGTATGTAACAATATGTGCACAGAAATATTCACTGTGATTTTCATAATGAGCAGCTTGACCTCCTGGATAGTAGAAGAATGTATACTGAAAACACAAACTTTCTAGGAATAGGTCACTATCTGCAGGGTAGGGCAGTGCAGAGCTACAAAAGGACTATACAATCTGAGTCATTGATTTCTGATTCCCTGGCAGTGGGCTGAAAAATTTTAGGTCCAACTGAGTGGTCCCAGGCAATGCTGGACCTCTGAGAAGAGGCTTCTTTCCATGATTCTCTTTTCCTTCTGCTCTATCAAGTTATAAGGAAAAACTTACAGGTTACCCTTTCTGAAATGTACTGTTTTCAAAGCAGGTCTCCTCCAAGGTGGCCTTTCTGCAAAATCTGTATGGACCATGAGACAGACTGGGTTATTTTTGGTCCATGTGGTGAATCTGGGCAGTTACCCTTGTCCTCTGAGCCTCACTGTCCATGTGTTTTTCGGGTTTGGGGAGACTCTGCAGCCCTAAAAGGGAGGGTGTGTTGCTTATTATATAACTGTCAGTGAGCACATACATAAAGCTGGTGGTGTACTTGGGGGCCTGACGCTGGAGTAACTCAGGGTCTGATTTCTTGAAATTCTGAAATATTCCAATTCTACTTTCAGGTTTGCCTTATAAATATTTTAGAAAGTAGTAAAAAGAGGTGATACGGATGTCTTTCAGCAATACAAGATTATAATGTTTTTAACTCTCATGCGACCAAGAGTTACAATACTGTACTGAGTGGAGTTTAATTCAAGTGTACAAAATTAGTCTTTGTTCTGCAGAGACTTTCTCAGGGTGTGATGATTTGGGACAGGGAGTTAGGTCAGGGGACTCCATCTTGGGGTCAAATGCTTTTGGAAGGAAAGAGATTTTGAATTATTCTCCCATGTTGTTTGTGGAATGGGCATCAGTGGTGGTCTTACTTTTACCTTAATCCAGCAAGAGGAAAAGAACTGCAGAGCCATACTAAGAAGATCAATCTCCTTTTGCTAAGAGAGCTCTAGACAGGGACATACTGTCTTTGGAATAGATATCCATAGTTGCAGGGTCCCAAAAATGGAGGGTCTGTTGAAATCAATTTAATTGGAGCAGTTCAAGTCTGTGTTTGTGAGTTAATCTCTTTACTCTTGGATCCCTAGGGTATTTGAATAACATTGGTCAAGATCACACTTTTCATGGCTAAATTTCTTTTGTACTTTACAGTAATAGTTGATAGTATTTTGACCTTTGCTCTTGGGTTATTCTCTCTCATCTTCTTTATTCTTTTACAAAGAATATGCATATTTTAATTTTTGTTACTTTGTGGTAGCATAAAAGTCATATTATATCAGTTTGAGTATCTTGATTTCATAATTCCATTGAGTCATTCTGGGTATTTTCAAAATAAAATGTTAACTATGCCTTTGTAATCTGCTTTAGTTACTTAATTGCTTGGTTTGGTTGTCAATAGGTTAGCTCATTTCATAATACAACACTTACGTTAGGATCTTAAATTCTGATACTTCATGTTCCTAAAGACGATTATTTAATTCTTTATTTATTTTGGTTTTATTGTTAATCCATGAAAGAGGTTTGGCTCATCAGATAAAACATGTTGTGTGTCTTGACAAGAGACTCAGCACATCTTTTGGGAGATGCAAGAGTTCAGAATGCTTAGACATCTTCAACTCCACATAATTATCTACATCCCGTAACCCCTGTATACGTTAATACAAACCATTTTCTCTCAAACTCATACATACAAAATATAGCAATAAACTTGATAAAATGATGGTAAAGATTAGTACCATGAATATTACTTGCCATAGGAATTCGTAATCTTATACACTATAGTTTAGTCTTTGACACACTGCACTGAAAATTGTAAAGCTACTTCCTTAGTTGTTCTTAATAATCAAACCTGGATTGAGATATGCGATTAATGATGTAAAGATCGTAAAGCTGGCAGCCAAGCCCTAGCTTCTCACTTCTACTGAATCCTCAGACCAAAGGGGGTTGGAATATTTTGACTCTAAGATCCTTCCCTCAGAAAACAATAGAGTTTTTGTCTTCTTCCCCCTTATATTTCCCTTTCACTCCAACCATAACTACCTCCTGTTCGGGATAAAGGAATGAGGCACCACTTATCTCTCTCTCTTTTAGACTGGATCAATCTGGTGTACCCTGGGGCAGCCATGAAATCCACCTGATTATGTCTCCCAAGTGCTTGGATTAAAAAGGTGTGCTCCATCACAGCCTATCACCTATGCCTAAATACTGCATAGCTCCACACTCTATTCTTAATGCTGTTGGGTTTTGTATAGATGTGTTTATGGTTGAAGAAGAGGAATCATTTCAGTCTGCATCATGTAGTGATCGGTGTAATCTCTGCACAGTGGATGGAGTGAGAAAGAGAGTTTGTACTTGTGCACTGCAGGAAGAGAGCTAGGTCGTTTATTGGTGACATTGGAAGAGCATTTGAAATCTGTAGCCTGACTAGGCTCAGTGGCACCCTTTGACTAGGCACTGGGGAAGCTGTGCAAGGGATCTCTGAGTTGAGGATAGCGTGGCTACAAAGTAAGTTCCAGGACAGCAGGGCTGGAAAGGGAAACCCCTCAAAACCAAATTACATTAATAAACAAACTGAATGAATAACTAAGTATGCCAACTTGAAAGAAAGAAGTTATTGAAAAAAAATCACTAGAAAACAAGAATTAGAGATTAGAAGCAGACAATAGAAGGAAATATGATTTGGAACAGAAGGAGAGGATTGGGACAGGATGGCAGTGAGTTACAAGGAAAACCCGCAAACAAAAAATATAAAACCAAATTAATGAACAGCCAAATGACAATTAATTACTAGTTGTGCAGTCTTGAAATGTCTAGGTCTAGATGTAAAATCCAGGCTTGTTGGAGGCGCTCGTCTTGTATGGCTTTAGCCACACTCCAACCCCAGAGGAAGAGCTCTGTCACCGGTCATTCCAGCTAACAGAAGATTGACCAACCCTCTAAGTGGAGTTCGAAGGAGACTCCTGAGCATTGAGGCTTAGCTTTCTATCAGACAGGTACCCAGAGGATTGATCTGATCGTGATCTGCTGTGGGGAATGGAGGAGAAGAGAAGATATGGTGGTGGTGAGTGACTGGATGGGGTGGGGTTAGGATGGGGAGTTTTGAAAGTGTGAATATCAGACCTCCAGGAGGGAGGCTGGTTTACAAGATGCTGCCACATTAGAACGTTCAAATATGTTTCTTGTGGTTTTGGTAGCTTCCTAACTAGGGTGTGGCCCTGGAATATTTTTCATGTGGGATGTTTCTGAGGAAAAAGTTTAGATGTATGATGGATGGTAAAAAAGAAAAAACTTCTTTGTAGGCAGCTCAATATATGCTTTGACAAGGTCAGCAAGTTTATTGTTAGGGATTGTCCGTACTCTTTCCAGAATTTCATGCCATTCACATCTGGGGCATTCGTTGGGTCAGATCAATGCAGAGTCAATATCACTTTTTTTTTGCCATCAAAATAACTTTCGTTGGACAAAAATAACTAAAAAGATCTTATTTTACATATAGATCCCTGTTCCCCTATCTCCCATCCTCTCTTTCCTAGCGATATCCCCATCCCATCCCCCACACATGTCTCTGGGAGGCTGGACCTCTTAGGAGGATTAATCTAAATCCTGTCAAGTCATTTGGATTAGGCCCAGGCCCTCCTCCTTGTCTCTAGGCTAAGGGAGGTCCTCCACCTTTGGAGTTAATCCTGTGAGTAAAAAATTTCGGTCTTTTACTAATTAGCATACCGGTGGATTCTGAGATATAGCAGATCTGAATTTTAATATGGGAGTAAGTTAGCCCTAATCTCATAGTTACCTCTGCCGCCTCTGACATACCTAAGGACAGTTTGATTTAAATGTATGGAAAACTTAGTCACAGCTGTAAACGACATTTTGGAGTTGGATTACCTTCACCCACTAGCTGTGATGTGAGGGTAGAATAACTGATATAAAGATTTCACCAAATATTAATATATAGTGAATCATGAAAAAATATTTGAGGGGACGAGGTGCTGCCCTAAATTAAAAAATAAAAAAGTGAGTTGTAAACTAACCAGTGTTACAGAATAGGATGAAAAAATACAAATTTATTCAACAGGATACTCTAGACATTTGACTACAAAACCATGGCAATGGAGTAAAACCAATGCTTTACAAACCCCCAAGGACCACCTCCATAACATGAGTAGGGCTTTCACAAGGTGTACAGGTCGCATTACTGGATTCCAAAGAGCATTATGTGGATGATGTGCCATAAATCATCCATTTTCTTCTTAGAGAAAATCATAACTCTGTCATATGGGCAAGATGAGCACAGGTGACAACTTTTTGTGAAATGGAACAGAATGTGTTGAGAGCTGGACAGATCAGCAAGACTTACTGTTTAGGTCTTTGCTTTGGAGAAGGAAGATAGATCCTTCTGAACGCAGAGCCAATAACATTACGCAGGGTTTCTAGGGAATTAGAATTTTTCTCATCAGATCTTGAGCCACCCAAGAATAAAGTAGAACCTCCACCTTTAAAACAAGGAAGATGCTTGGGAGAAAATTCAATTTTCTGGCTCCAGGTTCTTTGTGGAGGGGTTGCTTCAGATCATGAGAGAACAAAACTCTTCCCATCACACGAAGCTGTGTTTTTAGGCCTATGGCCACTGGGAGGCTTAGTTGGTAAAAGTTTTGAGAATCCTGTGTTCCTCTTGTACTGCACTTTCTTTGGGTAACCTTCTGAGTTTGTTCCATTGAATAGTAACTCCTGCTGACTTACAGAGTCTACCATTCCCTTCCATTTTCCCATGGTAGTGTGCATGTGTGCTATTCCTCATAAGAAACATACTTAGAATATAGCATGAGTGAAGCTTGAACTCCCTATCCCAGCTTTCAACATTTCTTTGTTCTGCCTTCCCTTCTTTTCTAATGTTTAGACACTCCTCCCTTAGACCCTGCCGGTAAATGTGACCTGCTGTTTCACGTTACTCCTATACCATGAAGGCATTATTGTGCTATCTTAACTATTAAAGCTTATATTGCTTGCTGGCCCTGCTTGCAGTATCCTGTCACTTTATAAATTTCTTAACGTATAAGCTTGAGTCAATTTGAAAGAACTTAAAGAAGGCAACTTATGTGGGAATGTAAATCTGTATTAGGAATGGATTTTGGTGGTTAACACCTTTAATCCCAGCACTCAGGAGGCACAGGAAAGTAAATCTATGTGAGACCAAGTCCAGCATGGTCTACCAAGATATTCCTAAGACAACTAAGGCTATTTGTGCACAAGAGAATCTCTGTCTCAAAACAAACAAACAAACAAAACCAACAATAACACCAATGCCCCGATCAGCGGGGCCTAGTTATTAGTGGGTCGAGGTGGGCTAGAACCTAAAAATAATGGGAGAGAGAAGGAACGAGACCACGCAATCTTTGTCAAGGTCTCACTTTATTAGGCACAAAGAGGGCTTTTAAAGCAAAGCAGGGAGGAAATGGGAAGGGGTAGCTTGCTGATTCTGGGGCTCTGGTATTTTCCCAGGCCAAAAATATCAGACCCTAGATGTCTGCCTATCTCAGTTCCTGCCGTCTTATTTCATCTCAGTTCCTGGGTTGAATGGAACATAAATATCAGACCATAAGTGTCTGTTTATCTCAGTTCCTGGGTTGAATGGAACAGACTGCTTTTTCAGCAGTTTTCTGCTTTACCAAAGATAAGGCTCAATTAGAGTTTTAAGGTATACCGTTATTTTGCAAGAGGATGTGACTCAAGGCCAGCTCCCAACTATCCCCTATTTTATTATTTTTTATGGAGGGGTCTGTCTTAGGCTACAGGGTGGGCTCCCACAATCGGGACTTAGGGGATGGGCTTGTCACTATGTGAGGAATGGGTAGGACCTCTGTCTTAGGCTACATAGGGTGAACCTGCCCTCAGCACTCAAGGACATAGTAAAAAATCAGGCAAGAAACTCGGGAAAGATGAGTGGGGCTCCTCAAGACACGGCCCTATGCTACTCCCGCGTTGAGGGACATACAGCCTAAGAGGAGAGTTTGCATCTGCTTTGTGGCACTGTGATACTCCCGTCATTGACATCTCCATATTTGAGAGAACCAGGTCCCCTGTTGTTCGAGTCCCTGTGAAATCAAGTCCTTGTCTAGGGGAGATCAGAATTGGCATTGTCAGCATCCTCAACAGGTTCTCCGAGAGTCCTGTTCCTTTTCCAAAAGCTGATGGTAGTGTACAAGAATAGGTTTTTTGAGTATGGAATCAATTTGAGTTTTGATCAATTCGGAGTTAGTCTCTGGAATGTCCAAGGCCCAAAAGTCGGCCGCAACCAATAATCCCACCAATGGTCCCAGGAGGAAGGAAGCAGGGTAGAAAGCCAAGAGGAGGTGGAAAAACCAGTTTTTATACCAGGACTCCGCCTGTTCCCTCTGTCATTTACGTTCCTCAAGACTTTTCTGTACTCTATCTAAACTGTCTTCCACTAAGCCAGTTGTGTCAGCATAAAAGCAACTTTCCTCTTTTAAGGCCACACAAAGGCCACCCCTGTTGCAAGAATAATAGATCAAGCCTTCTTCTATTCTGTAACACAACTTCTGCTATGGAAGTATGTGAATCCTTTAGATTTTTAGTCCATTTTATAATTCTTTAATATCTTTATCTACTGCCACTGTGAGTCAATGGAAATGGGTGTTAGTCTGTACTGGAGAGGCTGTTCCTGTCCCTACCCCAGCAGCTCCAAGACTTAGAATAACAACCAAGGTAATGGCAGTTACAGGTTCTCTTTTTACATGGCTGACAGTATCTCGACCCCAGAAGTTAGGGAAGGTTTCTGGATCATGTATAGTGAGTCGAGATACTAACTGGACCAGGTACAGTAGTCTTGTTTCTTTAGAAATACTAGATTACCACATAAGTAGTCAATCCAGAGGAACAGGCAAGATAGTTTCCATCTGGTGCTGTAACATAAATGTATTGGGGAGGAAATTACGACCGTTTGGTTACATATTGGAATTAATGAGAGGTGGAATCATGTGAGGACCAAGAAGACAAAGACCCAGTCCTGAGACTTGGACAATTGTTAGGCCTCGTTCTGTGGGGGAAGTAGGGCTCCATCTTAACTGGCTAGTATCATTAGTGGAGACAAGATTATCAAAAACAGCAATCCCTTCGTAAAAAGGGGGACCTGGAGAAAAGCAAATCCAACATTCTTATAGATCTGTATTATTGGTCAGATGGATTAGGTGGGAATAGTTGAATTGGCTAATGCAAGAATCAGTTCTTCAGAGGAAGGAGGTCCAGGGGGAGGGTGGGGTTGAAAATTCTGTGACATTCACGGGGGGAAGGGTAAGGTTTGGCAAGAGGGTCTAACAGGAGGCCTACGGGGACATTTCCCTTCTGGTGTAATTGTATTGGGGCCAATGGCTGTTGTAGGGCGCGGGGGATGAGATTTTTGTAGCTGTATTTAAAAAGGTAAGGCCTATATCTTCTCCTGAAATATACAGGTGAAGACCCCATTGAGTTGACCAATTTTGTAATTGTTTTTCCCCCATTGGTGAAAGAGATCAACAAAGGGTTACATCAGTGACTGGCACATTGTCGATTATAGGGAACAGGTCCTGAATTTAACTCATTATAAGGGGGAATTTAGGCACTTAACCGTTATAAGATTCCCAACTAGAGGAGGGTTTCCAATACATGTCCCCAGTGGTCTCCACATCCCCAGGCAGTGCAAAAGTAATCTTTTTCAAAGCCATATTTGTCCTCTATAGATCGGTCTCCATGGGATCCAGGACAGACATATATAGGTGCCATAGTAAGATAAGTCCCGGCCTGCCCATTAAAACATCCCGCTAGGAGCAGTAGATCTAGTATTTGTATTAGCTGGTCTGGACCGGGACAAGTAATAGCTAGGCATTCCCCACCTGGTTTCAGAAGCCCCCATAGCCAGGGCACGGAGATCAACAACTAAGAAATCAAAAGAGGGTTGGGGCCCAACATGTGAGGAGGTGTTGGCTACATCTCCGGCTTCATTGAAGATGATCCATGTATAGCTGTGAGTCGATACTGGTTAGAGATGGCAGGAACTCCCAAGGACAGCAGGCTGCAGGCAGTCCAGAGAAACAGCATCTTTGAATCTGGAATTTAAACACAATTGGAATTTTTCTCAGGGTTTCCCCCTGGGTGCGGTTATATAATTTTAACAGGCATTTCAGGCAGCCATCTGGCATTATTGGCCTGATTATCAAATATGCAGGTATGTGCTTTTCCCCAGATAAGCACTGGATCTGGTGCATGCCATTGGTTGGTAAGTGGATCTTTCCATAATGCCTGGGTATGATCGTGTGCTGTGGTCGGATGCCAAATGCAATCAGCAGCTGACTTTCCAAATTTATCATAGGTAAGGAAATTAAGCACAAACAAAGGAATGGTTTAGAAGATTTTTAGGATTATTTTATCGGGGTAAAATTTTTTCTCCCCAGAATACAGTTTATAAAGCATATTTTTAAGTGTCTGGTGTGTTCTTTTGACAACTTCTTGACCTTGAGGATTATTAGGAATGCCAGTAATATGTTTAAATTTTTTATTGGGCACAAAATATTGAAATGCTTTACTAGTATATCCCAGATCCGTTGTCTGTCTTTATAATTTTTTTGAACTCCCATGTAAACAAAACATTTTAAACAGTGACTTGTCACATGTTTAGTGGCTTCTCCAGTTTCTGCAGTGGCCATTGAGTAGCCTGAATACATATAGACTGTCACATGTACATTACTTTAATCTGGGTCAAATTTTTGTAATATGAGTAACATCCATTTGCCATAAATGATGAGGAGTAGCCTGAGGATTTATTCCTGTAATAGTTAATGGAAATATTGTGGGCACATATCACAGTGTTTGACAATCTGTTGAGCAGTCTCTGTAGTTAAACCAAACACTTTTCTTAGACTATTCCTATTTTGATGATGACGCCACCTTCTTAGGGGAGGCTGGAAATGAATCAATATATAAGGCCATTTTTGCAAAAACTGGAGGAAAGTACAACTACAACAAGAAGCTGTTCATAATGTAGGCGGCAAAGATGGGCTTTTTCAATGATTTTTAATAGAATTGGATGGCCTCTTTGGCCTTGGTGTAATTTATCCCGGGAGAGGTCGGAGCTGGATCCCCTGGAAAGAATATCATATATTGGTCTAAGCTCTCCATTTAATGGAGAGAGGGTGGATCCAAGTGAACATCTACCAAAAACTTTTGCAAATAGTGAAGAGTTTTTAAATTTGAACAATCAATTTGGAGTCTTTGGGGTTGGAGGACAGTCTGTTGGATTCGATGGCCTAGGGTAGGTGCTCAGGAAGGTTTCTTTTGAATATTCTCTCGAGCCAAAGTAAATCCATGAGCCTCAGGGAGTTCCTGTCATTTAGCAAACACTTTAAGACATCTCTCTTCAGGCGCTGCCAGCTAGAATATCATCCATATAATGGATAATGTAAAGATTAGAAAACCTCTATCTGATAGGATCCAGGGCAATCAGCCACATTAGCCTGGCATATTGTAGGACTTTAGCCATTCCTTGGGAGAGCACCACCCATTGAATGTGACGGGTGTGTTCCCCATTAGAAATTGAATCGATGGAAGGCTAAATGCAAACCTGGGGCTAACTTGGGAGTGCAGCAGAATGGAAAAGAAGCAATCCTTTAAAGTAGCTAACAATTAGATGCGGGGAGGAAATGGGGAGGGGTAACGTTGCTGACTCTGTTGCTCTGGAACATAAATGTCTGTTTATCTCAGTTCCTGGAGTCTTGGCTCATCTCCTTTCCTGGGTTGAATGGAACAGACTGCTTTTTTTAAAAGCAGTTTTTTTGTTTTACCAAGATAAGGTTCAATTAGAGTTTTAAGGTGTAAGTAATTCTGCAAGAGGATGTGACTCAAGGCCAGCTCCCAACAGAGTAGGACTTCTGTCTTGTCTCTAGGTTAAGGCAGTATGCTCCATGGGGGGTTTGTCCAAGGCTCTTTTGTGCACCAGGGATACATCCTGGTTACACTTTCTGAGGTCTCTTATACTGCTCAGGCCTACTGTCAGAGACCCATATTCAGGGGGTCTGAGTCAGTTCCATTCTGGACCATTCTGGGGACCCTTATCTCCTCCTTGTTCAGGTCACCTGTCTCTATGTGTTTATGCAACCTGGTATTGTCCTCTTCATGATTCTATTTTGACTCAGTGTTTAGTTGTGGGTGTTTGCTTCTGTTTTCAACAGGTACTAGATGAGGCTCCATGATGGTGGATAAGTTAGTTGTTGATTTCACTATCTGGGAAGTGCATTTATGGTAGCCTTTGAGGAAAGGATTTCCATCACAGAGCATTGTGTAGAATTTTTTTTTTTTTTTGTAGTCAGGTCCATTATGCTATTGGAGCACAGGGATGGCAATTTACCAAACAAGAAGAGGTTCTGTTTGTCCAGCACCCTTCTATAAGTTCTGCCCTTCACATCTAAAGATTAGGGGTCAGATCCATGAGGATTATTATCATTTTTTTAATCTTTTGCCATCAAAATAGCTTTTCTTCTGGTTTTAAAACAAAATAAATAAAAGATCTTATTTTACATATATCCCAGTTCCCTCTCCCTCCCATCCTCCCATTCCCCCAAGTGACCTCCCCATCCTATCCCCCATGCATTACTCAGGGAGGCTGAGGTCTTCCAGAAGGGATCATCAAAATCTGTCAAGACATTTGAGCATTAGCCCAGGCTCTCCCCCTTATGTCTAGGCTGAGGAATATCCATATTTAGAGTTAATTTTGTGCATGATCTAAATGATATTCTTTAATTCTTCTGTAATGTGTGTGTGTGTCTGTGTGTATTTTTTGAAATAGGAATTCTCCTTGTAGCTTTGCAGCCTGATTTAGAATTTTCTATGTAGTGCAGGCTAGCCCCAAACTTACAGAGATCTGTGTGTCTCTGCCTCCCTAGTGCCAGGATAAAGTCATGTGCCAATAAAGACATGTGTAATTGATATTCTTGTGTCGGAACACACTCCCACCATTGAGCTCTTTTGTGGCAGATGGGAATTGTTGATATAAAGGTTTACCAATTCTTGGTGGGTAGTTAGTCTCTCAAGGGAATTTAGCTGAGGTAGGGCTGCCACTAATATAAAAAAAAATGAGTTTCATGCTAACCAGTCATGTTAGAGATTAGGATGCTAAAATATGCGTTTGCTCTCAGGATATTCCAGATATTTGGCTCCAAATCATGGCAATGGACTAAGCACTGATTTACAAACAGCCCCAATGCCCATCTCCTTTCCATAGAGGAAGGCTTTTACAAGCTGTTCTGTAAGGTGTACGGTTTTTCCGCCCGCCACCGCTGGTCTTGTCCTGCTGCCGCGCCAGCCACAAATAATACCACAGAGGCTGTGTATTTGATACAATACTGTTGGCCCAGTTACCTGTTTCTTATCGGCTAGATCTGTCTTTAATTATTAACCCATTTCTGCTGATCTATGTATTTTTTACATGGCCTCTCTCTTACCGAGGAGGCGGCTTGCGTCCAGATTTTCAGACTCTCCATCTTGACTCCTCCTTACTACTTCCTATTTCCTCCATGTCTCCTGAGTCCCTCCCTATCTTTCTTTCGTATTGGCCAACAGTGCTTTATTATTAACCAGTATGAGAATCATATACAGAATGACATCTCGCATCATCTCCTCTTTTCTGTCTAAATAAAAAGAAGGGTTTCACAAAACTTAACCATAGCAAAATATATCACATATCAGTTATCAAGATAAGAATCACAGTTAACAATATTTAGTCCATTAACATTTAGCAAGACTAAAAGAAACTATTCTGTCATCTATTCTATATTTGTGAATCTAAAGTCCTATATGCTAACTTATTTTTAAACCCTAACTAAGGTAAACTATAACCATAACTATTTGTCTTCAACTCCCTCAAAGATCACAGAAGGATAGTATATAAAGTCTAGAAATGACAGAGATAACTCACTATCTGGTCACCCGAAGATCTTTTGTAATCTTCCATCTTTAGCCCATAGGCCATAGTGTGTCTAGCAGACTCTTTAGCAAAGCAGGAAACTTTAAACTGTCTTCTTGTATTGGAAGTTTGTCATCCATTTTTCTCTGTATCCTGCAGACTGTCTGGCAGATTCTTCCGTGAAGTAGGAACTATGTAGCAATGTCCATCTTGAGTCAGCAGTCAATTTTCTGTGGGTCCTGCATGTCCAGCTTATACAGCACAAAGTCAAACAGTCCAGACAAGAGCAGTATCTTGTCCACATGGCTAGTCTTGCCATATTGAAAGCAAACTTCATAATGCATTTCTTTGATGTCCATCTTCCATCTTCCTTTCTGGTGCAGGTGGTATTGCCCAAGAGCAATTATGTCTCACTGTCAAGAAAAACCCTAAACCATTTTAAATGCCATATTCTGTAGGTCTTTGAAAAGGTTTGAAGAATGCTTATCCATCTCAAATATATCTCTATATATCTAGAAAACCTAACTAAACTATAAGTTTTGACTATTATAGGTAACTATAAATAATCTGCACAAAATTATACATTACATTTCTAACTGAGCTATATAAACATAATACCTAAACAAGAGGGAGAAATATACAAATGACAAATTGAACTTAAATTTGTATCAGTAAAAAGAAAATCTATTCCAAAACAAAGTATTCATATCTTAAAGATGGCAAAGCATGTTGAATGCAAAATCTGTTTTAGGAGTCAGGTTGTGGTGGTCCACGCCTTTATTCACAGTACTCAGGAGGCACAGGCAAGTACATCAATGTGAATCAGGTTTAGCCTGATCTACAGAGGTATACCTTGGACAATTAAGGCTATTTATTGCCCAGAGAAACTCTGTCTCAAAAATACCCCAACAATAACAACAAAAATTACAATCTGTTGTAGGTTCTCTCCTCCTTGAGCACTAGCCAGAAATGAGCACAATGTGTCATTACAGACATTTTTCTTTATTTATTTCTTAACTCTGTGGGCAGTGTCCTTCTGTCCTCTTCATAACCCCTTCTTAAACTATGTGACTTTTTGACCACAGTCGGTTTTGGGACCAAACTTCTTAAACAATTTATTTGTGCATACCAATCATTTTTATGGATATATTAAATAAATAGAACACATTTGTAACACTGTTCATTAAATTAAAATATGTTCTATTAACCATAACGGGAGAATACCCCCATTTGTACAGAGCTCTAGACTATGGGGTGTCTCTGTTTGGAACAAATATCAGTAGTTGGAGAGTTAGAAGCGGAACAGTTTAAGCGTCCTTTTGAGTTAATTTTGTTAAAGTCTGTGCATTTAAATTCTGAACACACAGAATCATGGGTATCTAAGTAACATTGCTCAAGATATCAGTTTACCTGGATGAGTTTCCTTTGGTTTTTTGACAAAAGTTGACTATATTTAACTCTTATTGTTCTTTTCCTTTTCTGTTCCTCACCTGTGTTTTTCCCAAATATTGTATACCTCTCAATCACTGCATGTTTTTGTAGATATAGAAACCTAGTGTGTCAATTGTGTACTGTGTTTTTTGTAATCATCTTGGGATTCTGTTTCCCATTTGCATGAATCTTTGGAATCAGGTATCCTTTTATAAAGTGTCAGATGTGTAATTTGAATTGTATTCGATTCATCTTGCAAATTTATCTTATAAAGAATATGCACAATAATGCACCATGTTCTCATTGATTATTTGTTTCTTTTTATTTATGTACTGTATATTATTCTTGGTGTTTTCAATCTGGGAAACACTTTTCCTGTTTTGCCTGAAAAGTACTATGGTTTGTGCTAGTGGCTTAGCACAAACTCTACTGAGGATGACCTGAGTTCAGATCCAAAACCCCAAAGTTTTAGGCTCAATACAACCTCAACTCCAGATGCAGGGTATCAGATAACCTATACTATGGTATGTAACAAGAACACAATGCATATCACTCTCAAACACAATCTGAATATACAAAAACTGGGGGATGAACTTGTTTTCAAATCCTTGTTACTGAAACTACAATGAGGAAAAAAAGAAAAAAAAAAACAGACACTTTGAGTTCATGATTCTAATAATGTATTGTTTCTTTTAAATTTTTTTTAAATTTTAGTTTTTATGTTACATACCAACCCAAGTTTTCATCCCTCCCCATCTTCATCCCCAACCTCTCTCCTTTCTTTTCCCCCATTTCTATAGTCAGAGAGGGTAAGACCCTCATTCAAGAGTCAACAAAGTCTGGCACACAAAGCTGAGGAAGGACCAAGCCACTATAAATTTTACCTACACTGAGCAATGTATCCCACTATAGGTTGTGGGCTCAAAAAACACAGTTCAAGCAACTGGGTTGGGTCGTAGTTTCACTGGCAGGGGGCCCCCAAACACATCATGTCACCTTCGTGTCAATCATATTCAGAGGGTCTACGTTGGTGCTCTGAAGATCGGCCAGCTGTCAGTCCATACTCTGTGAGTTCCCTCTAGTGACAGCAGATGAGGTGTGGTTAGGTTGGAGTGGGATTTACCCTGTTAGAGGAAGCACATCACTGTAGGGTCAGTTATTGATGTTTCTTATTCTCACAATGCTTCCCAGTGTGTCAGACAACTACCTGTTGCCTCTGAGTCATGCTGTGAGGATTCTAACCTTGAGGAATGCGGCAGCCTGCATGCTGACAAGCCCGCTGCCTAATGATGATTAAATGAACCTCTGAAATTTTTTCAGTGTGACACATCAATTAAAAGTTTTCTTTGTAAGTGTTGCCCAGGTCCATGGTGTCTCTTAACCACAATGAAAACCTAACCAAGAAGGATGTTGTTTCCAGGGTCTGCAGTATTTCTGTGATAGGCTGTGCCTATTGTACAATTAATTTCTGATGTGTTCTCAGTGGTATTGTTCTGGTAGTTTGCTTCTCCCTTTATGTCTGTTTATAGAGATTTCTTTCTGAGGGCTATATGCTAATTAAAGGGCCAAGAAATGGTGCATGGGAACCTCTTATTCAGTTTCCATCTAAATTGATTAAGTGAATGCATTATAATGTCCATGTCATGAAATAAGTGTGTGAGGCTCCAGGCTTATATGACTGTATTGTCAAAGATGTTTACATTTACAATGTGAGTATTACATTTCTTTGTCATACATGTATTGTAGTATGCAGTGACCTATGATGATGTGCACATCCATTTCACTCAGGAAGAGTGGGCTTTGCTAAATCCTTCTCAGAAGTGTCTCTACACAGATGTGATGCAGGAAACGTACAGTAACCTCCTTGCTACAGGTAAGACTGAAATTTTCTTCATGTTTTAAAATAAGGGAACAAATATTTCTTGGTTATTGGTACTAGTCTAAAATTTTGATTGAGAAAATGGAAACAGGTGAATGAGGCATGGTTCTAAGTTCATTGAAGTTATTAACTTAAATTTTGTACAATTTACAATAGTATTTCATATATTTTCTGTTATCAGGGTATACTTGGGATGAACATAATATGGAAGGTCATTGTCAAAATTCTACAAGACATAGAAGGTAAATTTTCATGTCTAAATTTATTCAAATTTTGCTCTGAAAATATTTTAATGTATTCTGGAAATTTTATTGAAGAGAAACACATAAAAAAATTAAAAGAAAAATAAGAAGAGCAACAGTGAATATAAGTGGAGCTTAAAGTATAGTGATTGTTGTCATTTTCTCACAAAACAATGTACCTCAGTGAAAGGTAGCTATTCTGTGTTTTAGTGTAAAGGGAAGGAAACAATGCCTTAACAGATACTACCCTTTGAACTTTAGCACCTGGAGATCTATGATGTAGATATGCCAGTCTGTTGAGTTTCATATTATTCAGATATTTAAACAATATACATGTTGCATAGGGGATAATTATATGTCCAGGTCCATCTAATAACAACATCTATAGTCAATCAGGCATTAGTTATATATTTGTGACTCTTGTATGTATATGCAAGGGTCAGTTTATGAGTGTCAAGAAGATTGTTGTGGAGAAACCTTAATCCCTATAACACATTTCTGTGAGGAAAAGAAATTCAAAGTGTATAAGTGCAGTATGGAAACCTTTTCTTTGTTATTCTTTCTTTTAATAAGTATATCATATGTTGAGACAGGTAGTTGTGGCCCATGCTTTTTATTCTAGCATTAATGACAAAGATCGGGGTGGATCCCCTTAAGTTTCGGTAAACCAGCCTGGTCTACAAAGCAAGTACCAAGCTAGCACTGTTCTACATTAAAATATTTCTATATCAGAAAACCTAGAGAAAAAAAGTAATATATAATACTCTAAATGCAAGCCATGTATATTTAGAATATGGAAAGAAGCAAAGTACCTCTCTTAGGACTCTGAGAAGAAATGAAAAGATATTCAGCGGAGTCCTGCCACTCCTACGATATTTGTTCAGTATGAAAGAAGTTTAAAATTTATCAGTATTCCAACATCATCTGAAAGGATATCAACAAACTCAAAACTGAAGTAAATCCCCAGTGAACATTGAAATGTGTGAATGCTTCAATTTGTACTTGTATATTTAGCCAATGAAGCATAATTTATAGTATAGAAAAACTGATAAATACAATAAATATGGAAAAGCTCTGAGTTGGTTTAGTCCTTTTAATTATTTGAGAAATCTCATTAAATATATGCCGTAAATGTGGTCCATGAAACAAAAGGCTTTTACCTCTGAATTAAAGGTATCTTCTAAAGAAAATAAAACAATACCTCATAGGGTGAGGCATTATTAATGTAAAACTGAAGATCTGATTCTTGTTTACAATTGGCCAGTTATAAAAATTTATTTTGTGCATGTACTTACTTCCTTTAGTATCATGCATGTGGTAAAGTTTTACCTGGGGTAATTATCTTTGTGGGGAATGAAAGAAGCCAAAGAGGGCGTGGATCCCTGGGAATATATGCAATGAGTGTGTGAAAACCTTTTGTATGTGACAGACATCTTCAAAGGCATGTAAATATTTATACTGGAGAAAAACCACAGAAGGTATTCAGTATATGGTGAAGTTTTGCATGCAACACAGTAAGAGAAACCTATGAATGTAGTCAATGGTGGAAAAGCATTTGTAAGACATACTAATCTTAAAAGACTTATTAGAACACATACAGGGAGAGAAAACACAAGACTGTAATCAATGTGGTAAAGTTCTTTTTACTATGCAATCATCTCAAAAAACATGAAAGAACACATACTGGAGAGAAACCCTATGAATGGTAATCAATGTGGTAAAGCATTTGCAAGTAATGGTCAACTAAAAGACATTTAAGAACACATACTGGAGAGAAACACTATGTATGTAATCAATGGGGTAGGTCATTTTCATGTGTCAGCAGGTCTCACTTATCATCAAAGAACACATACTGGAGAGAAACCCCTATGTATGTAATCAATGTGGTAGAGCATTTTCATGTGTCCAACAGTCTCCATTATCATCCACAGAACACATACTGGAGAGAAACGCTATGTATGTAATCAATGTGGTAGAGTGTTTTCTTGTGCCAGCAGTCTCCATTATCATCATAGAACACATACTGGAGAGAAACCATATGTATGTAATCAATGTGGTAAAGCATTTGCAATTAATGTTCTTCTTAAAAATCATATAAGAAAACATACTGGAGAGAAACCTATGAATGTAATCAATGTGGCAAAGCATTTGCGAGTAATTGTCATCTTAAAAGTCGTATAAGGACACATACTGGAGAGAAACCCTATGAATGTAATCAATGTGGTAAATCATTTGCAAAAGTAATTGTCAGCTTAAAAGTCATATAAGTAACACATGCTGGAGAGAAACCCTATGAATGCAATCAATGTGGTAAATCATTTGCGGTGAATAAGTAATCTTGGAAAGTCATATAAGGACACGTACTGGAGAGAAACCTATGAATGTAATCAATGTGGTAAAGCATTTGCAAGTAATGATAATCTTAAAAAGCTTTCTGCAGGTGATCACATACTGGGCGAAACCTTATGAATGTAATCAATGTGGTAAATCATTGAGAGTGAATGGTAATCTTAAAGACATATAGAATTTATGGCACTTGAAGAGAAACCCTATGAATGTAATCAATGTGGTAAGCATTTGTGTAAGTAATGATAATCTTAAATGTCACATTAAGATCACATACTGGAGAGAAACCCTGTGAATGTAATCAATGAGGTAAGGTATTTACAAGTAATGGTTATCTTTAAAAAGTCATTCAGACACATACTGGAAAGAAAACCCTGTGAATGTAATCAATGTGCGGTAGTGCTATTTACAAGTAATGGTCAGCTTAAAAGTCATATACAAGAACACATACTCGAGAGAAACCCCTATGAATGTAATCAATGTGGTAAAGTATTTGCAGGGAATGGTAATCTTAAAAGGCATATAAGAACACATACTAGAGACTAACCCTATGTAGTGTTATCAATGTGGTAGAATTTTTCCTGTGTCAGTACTCTACATTCTCATCATAGAACGCATACTGGGGAGAAACCCTATGTATGTAAATCCAATGTGGTAAAGCGCATTTTTACAATACAGTCATCTGGTATGTCATAAAAGAATACATACTGGAGAGAGACCTTATGAATGTAAGCAATGTAGTAAACTTCACAACACATGAGAGTGAGCTTTAATGTCATATAAGAACACATACTGCAGAGGAAACACTATAAATGTAAACAATGTGGTGGAACATTTTCACAGCAGTCAGTACTTTCCAGTCTCATCATAGAACACATACTGGAGAGAAATATATGAATATGCCATTAATGTGGTAAAGCTTTTGCACATCCCAGCATGCTCTTAAGTCAGTAGAAGAATGCATACTTGAAAGACATTTAATGAATCCCATATAGTGAAGCCCTCTACATGTATCATTTCTCTTTATAATAAAAAAAAACATATTGCGCTTTATAGAAACCCTGGTACATGTGCTAATTGGCTGTAAAGTTTTGTGCACCTCTTGCTTATCAAAAAGAATCTTTGTGGGCCTAAGAAAACACTGTATGGAAAGTAATCTTACAGAACGGATGTGGTATGACCTTCAGCCAACACACATTGAGTTACATACATTTCTGGAGAAAATTATCTGATAAGTGTGAATAAACCATTCAAGCATTTTGCAATGCCTCGTTTTGTTCCCCCTCTCATACAAACACATGTGGACTAAAGGCCTAAAAAGTCCTTTGATAAGGGAACCCTGTTTCATCCTACTTGTCTTTCCAAAAAAACCTCTTCAGAAGGATTAGTTTTCTCTAAGCCCAATCCCTTCATAGCTGCTTTTACATGAAGGTAATCTGTTCCAGAAAAACTTTGAAGATGTTAAGACCCTCAATACACAAGGGTTACAGGAAAAGAGTGCTCATAAGAGAAAATATTCTACATAAGGAATCTGTTTAGAGATTTGATTTAATTTCACATGTATGTGTGTGTGTGTGAGTTTGTGACTGTTCCTGGTTTCTCCAAAGAAGGTTACACCCTTGAGTATTCCTGTAGGAGTAGTCAGTAAGTACAGTAGTGCAGAAAACTGACATGGGTAATGGTCAATTGAACTTTTCATAACTTTTTGGCTGGCTAGGGTCTCTAACCCTGTACATATTTTGAATCCTTTTTTATCATCTTTATATCGGAAATAGGAAAGACATCATGGAAGAGAAAAGCTCAGATCATGGAAAAAGATTATAGTTGTGAATCTTAGACATCATACTCGAATTTATCTCTTTATAAATAAAATTGATTCATGTGGAGATGGTGTGTTAATAAGTAACTAGACCCAAGACAAATGATAAATGAGTATTTTATTGGAGGTATGACACTGAATAATAATAAGGAATTGTGAGAGATGTTCAAGCTCAGAAGGATGCAGACCCTGATCTTCTGATTTGATCTGCAACATGGGAGAGAATTGTGAGACACAGAGAGAAGGAGGTGAGTGAGGAATTGAGGGTAGCAGATGCAGAGTCACAGATTAGAATGAGAGAGGGTTCAACATCAGGGTTCTCCACCTTCTGTTCATCTACACAGAACAAAGACACTGCATAAGAAATAACTTCATGAGATAATCTGAGTAGAAAGCCTGGATTCACTACCCCCAATGCTGGGTCCATCTAGAGGTTCTCCTTTAGCCCTAAGTGACAAGGTTGAGTGCTAAGAAAGAGAAGATACATAGCGACTGGAGAGTGGGATTGGTAACAGGGCAACAAATAATCCCACCATTTGTATGAAACATCCGGGCCACCCAGGGCTCCCAACTAAACACCTGAGTCCATAGGTGTGGGGGCACTAGTCTCAGTCCAGATTCTTTCTGCTGGCAAGGGACAGTGTTGGGTCGGGGATTCAGGTGTAAAGGTGGACTTCAGCAGGAAGTGAGGGGTAGAGAAGTTTTCACTTAGGCGGTCTGAGATCTCCTTAGCCAGTCCTGGAGATGTTCCTTGAGTTGGTGGAGAAAGAGGGTTGAGTGAAGCTTCAGCCGTAACAGTGAGTTGCATGTAGCCACCCATTCTGTCTCCCACAAGCTCAGGTGGTACCTAAAGCAAAGCTTCCTCTCCAAATTCATCGCCAATTCAGACTTCTGCCCTTAAAAAAGCTACGCAAAGCAATAGAGGCTAGACATGGGTGTGATGACGGTAAAAGCATCCACTTTTACATCCACCAGCTGATCCCCCTTGTTTTCTCTGGGACCACCCAGGAATGGTTTGCTCTTGATCAAAAGTAGATTCATTATTTCGGTATTATTGATAGCATTGAATTGAAAACCCTGGTTTTCTTCTTTTCTTTGCTTTCACCAGAGATTTTCCCATGCCAAAACAGTGAGGCTTTGCTCTTGTGCTCCTGCTACCCACACCACAACTG
Organism: Phodopus roborovskii; assembly: GCF_943737965.1. Taxonomy (NCBI): domain Eukaryota; kingdom Metazoa; phylum Chordata; class Mammalia; order Rodentia; family Cricetidae; genus Phodopus; species Phodopus roborovskii. Next base: position 57,618 of record NW_026126697.1, read on the forward strand.
TCCCTGAACCAGTACCAGAATTCCTGTTGCTCCTGGATTCTTTGACCTCTCACATTTCTACACCAATCATAGTCCAGCCCTCAAGATCTGAGAGAGTTTCCTCCTGTGTTGTCACTCTCTTTTGATTGATTTTCTCACTTCTTTAACTAGACACGCGATCTCTGCTGCTCTAAAAAGCTTAAACATTTGGAGGTGCCTATCTGCCTGCAGTTCCTTTCCACTAGCACTCTCTGGAACATACAACCAGACACTGATCTAGCGCTTTATCAATTACTTCAGAGGTAGGAGTGAGCTGCTGAGTCGCTGATAGGTTTCAGCTTGCATCTCTCACTGTTAGAAAAAGGAGACCAGCTGACTGAATGAACTCCAGATATATGCCCTACTGGTGTTAGTTTTAGAATTAAATGCACACCTATTTTGCTGCCACTTTGGTATTTGACTTGGTTTATTACATCATGGAAATAGCGTGTTAACAAGCATCAGCTTGTTAACCTCTAATCAATGTGTAAGTCTCAGGCACTATGTTAGCCTGACTCTTTCACATGGGAGAATGCAATGCAAAATTTTCTCTGGTCCAGGGCTCCTGATATACTAGTGTGCAAACAGGTGCAAAAGACCCCTTTAAAGACAGACCTTACCCAATGACACTAAATCCCTCTTGTCCCTTTCAGGCTCTTTTGTCTCTTGCTGCTATTTCTGCTCTCTCCCCTCTCATCTCTTTGTGTCCAACGCCCTCTTTTCTTCTGTCACCTCTTTGTGTGTCTGTTTCTCTTGTTTTCCTGTGTGACTGCCTCCCTATCTCCTTTCTAACAAAACTGTCGTCTCAAACTTGGGCTTCCTGACATGCTTGTACACCACCTTGTTCACCCTCACCTGTCATGGAATCTATGAAACCATGCATGAGAACCTTTCAGGTTTATCCTAAGGTTGAAGCAAGAGAACAGCACTGTGAAGATGGGTATTCACTTTACCCATACCTCAGGTAACATTGAAGGCTAATTTGAGGCTAAGTGGGCAAAAGTATTTCTCTCACTTTATCTCTGTCTTTGTAAAAATTCAATTTTGAGTAGAGGGGAGAATGGGGGATTCAACCCTTTGCTTGACTGGCATTCAAAGTTCTTACCTGAATTTTAAATTTTCTTTTAGTTTTGTGTTGATCCCATGGCGTGGTTCTGGAACTCCTGCCTATAAGGTAGCTTAATGGACTATCTTAGTTTATGTAGTGATTGGATTACGGGAACTTGATTACAGGTACCAACTACCCAATTTTAAAATGAACTTGTAAAGACAGGATGACACTTGTCATATGCATGTTAAAGGGTTAGGGATTCATTTTTTTCTTCAAGAATTAAGGAGGATTCCCCTGTGTTGGTAAAAAGGTATCTTACATATGTTTTGTTGTTTAAAGGTGCTCCCTTGCATTTTTTTTTCTGTTTGGGAAAAAACTCCCCCAATTGAAATACCTTTGCGATTTGCATAGTATGTAAGTTACAACCAGCTAAACTCTGGTGTCTATGCATAGTCATAAAGATAATAAGGTTTTGATTTATCTCTGTTTTAGCTTTGCAGATTTTGAGCCTGTTATGTAGGGTGCTTTACCTCTGTACACAAGCATTTGCATGTAGTGAACACTGATCTTGAGCTTCTCTATTAGCAAGAGTGCCTTCCCAGCCTGATTATCCTGGCCCTCAACCTCCAAGATCTAACTGCTGGTATCTAAGTGTGTGCCAGTGTGCCTATCATGTTTTCTTGTTTTTTGATTTTAGTTTTTTTTTTTTTTCCGAGAGTCTTTCTATGTTGCTTACATTACTTGCCTCAATTAATGGATCCAACAAACTCAACAAACCTACAGGAGTTTTATTGGGAAAATGGAATGAAGGAAGTGTAGGTGTTAACCCATTGGGGGCAGAAATAGAGAGAGAAAACTGGTAGGACTTGCTTGCTTTAAAAGACTCTTGGAGGGCTAGAACCCTCATGCCCTACTGACAGGAAAGGCAGCCTCCAAAAAATCACTCACTAGAAGCAGTCTTGATGTGAAAGTGATGTCTTTACATTCCAGTGCACTGAGGTCCTATAACCATACTCTACAGTGTGGTGGAGTGGACTGGAAACCTTTGGTAAAGTGTTCAGACAGCATTTGTAGGGTTACAACAAAGCTTGTGCATCACTGGAAACTAATCATCTCATAGCATCCAATGTGGAACAATCAATTTGAACTATCCAACCTAAACTTTGCCCATGGAAAACTGCCTTTTGCTTAATGGATTTGGGTAGTGTGGCAAAGCACGTTTCAGGTCTCATTCACTCAGCAGGTGCTGTCGTGAACCACCGCGTGTTGTAAACAATCAAAAATGACCTTTTGCCTACCAACTGCTAGGAAGCCAAGTAGGGAGAATGATGCTAAATCTTCCATCCTTACATGTACCCGCTTCTTCTCTGAGTTCAGTTCTAATCACCCAACCCAGAGGACTGAAAGCCTAATTTATCCCCCATTTACTCTCCCTAACAAAGAGTAATATGGAGCAATGAGAGTAGGTGTAAAATGAGCAGTTGAAATAAGCTGTCCTGTGGGTCACACCAAATGTGAGTGGTATGGGGGTGGGTCCAGGGAGAGGACATATCTCTAGAATGGCCACATGAAGTGGGCCCATTCACCAAAGTCTCCAAGGTTGCGTACACAAGCCACGTCTTAAGGTGGACTGAATCTCCTCCAATTTGAAATTACTGGGAATTACTGAAATTTCTTTCTGCCATATAGGCCACCCAGAGCATGTTTTATGCTTCTTTTCTCACCCATTTGAGCACCTTAGCCTAGTAAACAAAGGCTTGGAAAAACAGCACATTAGCGCGTGTATCAGAGGTAATTTTCTAGCAGTGGAGAGTCCAACTGCACAGAGTCAATTGTTCAGAGAGGTCAGCCCAAACATCCAGAAGGTGTTTCCAACCCTGAAATAGCAATGAGAGAGAGTAGCTTTCAGCCATTAATGCCGGTCTATGCAGTCAATTTAGGAGGTTCTTTTATCCTGTTTACCGCCCTGACCTTTGGGGTCTGTAGGCTAATGTAACTTCCAATTAATGGAGGGATCTGTCTTGGCCAGTCCCTTACTTTACCTGAGCAATAGTCGTTTTTAGCCACCATGTTTAAAGATGTCTCCTTTTTGGTAGGATGTAAGCTTTTATCCATCCTTAAAAAATGTGTCTATAAAATTAATGAGTACTTGTTATTATATTTGGAGGTTTACACTCCATGAGAAAGTCCACTCCCCAGAGCCTGGATGGCTTCCCCCCTCAGTCTCCTCCCAGGGGAGCCATTCTGGCAGGGTTGGGGCATTAACCAGCTGACAAGGCCACAATGTTTTACTACTGAATCGAGCCACCCCAAATAGTCTCAGAATATGACAAGGGGATGTTCTCTGCAGATGTTTAGCCCCTAGGTGGGTTAGATGATGTATCTGCTGGATGTACTCTAACCCTTCTGATTAGGGTATCTGAGGTATCGCAAGTCCCCTTTGTTCACAGACATTCCTGTGCTACATGTCCAGTTATAAAAGCATAACTGCTGCCCATATAGATGTTTACATATTTTTCTTTGGCCAGCTGCAAGGCCTTGTCTAAAGGCCACGAGCTCAGCTTCTCATGCTGAGGTTTCTTCTGGCAAGCTTTGGCCCAAACAGTGGGAATTTGATTTCCACCACTGCCACAGCCCCCTTTTTTTTTTTAACCTTTTGGTGCCTAGCTCCCATTGGTGGAAAGACTGTGTGCTTCCCCGACCAGAGGTGGGAATCCATGATCTTGGTGCAAACTCCAGTCTCTTTAACCGCATTTGATGTCAGTCACAAATCACTGGTTCATCAGTCTCCTCAGGCGTAGAGTGGGAAGGAGGGAGGCTGGTGGAGTGAAAGTTATCCTCTTGGTGAGAAGCAGGTTTTGGTGGATCATGAGTGCATTCAGATCTTCCACTTACTGGAGGAAGGTCACTGGGGGAGTTGGATCCTGAAGCTACGGCAGATCTTTATGAAGGGCCTTATCAAGGATGGTCAAGGGAGTTTCTCAACCCTTGTGGAAGTCGGGTCAAATGACGCAAGCCAGGATCTGCCCATGTTAGGGTTCCTCCATTTAAAGGCAAAAAGTGGTTGGGCTGTTAGGATGTAACCTCAGGCAAAGGAAGTGGAAGTTTATAGATCTAATAAAATGTACCAGCTCCGCTAGGTGGGGAGGGCACTCAGGAGGATATATGGGTTTGAGACAGTTGGATGTATGTCCTGTGTCCTTTTATTGAACCTTTCCCAAGTCCTGCACTTGCCGATAATCATTGGTGCTATGTTTTGTAACTGGCAGCAAGAAGGTGTTCCAGGGAGATTGAATAGGACCCAGGACAACTAAAGGCTGAATCCACCTCTGAATGTGGGGTCCAATTTTTCTGGGCCTCCTCATGGGGCACTGTTTAATTGACACTTCCTTTGCAGCATTAGTATTCAGCTGAATAATCCTGGTGGAGGTACTTGCTTTTACCAGACCATTCCAGATATTTCAGTCTAAGCTAAGGAGTGTAACTAAATTATCAGTCCATATTGGAGGTTCCAGCTCCATCTGGACAGTTGAGGACTGGGGCCCTGGCTCCTCGGTGGATGTTGAATATCATTTAGCCTATAAGTAAAGCACCTATAATTGATTTCCCTGTTTATCAGAAACTGATGGGTTGTTTAGAGTCAAAATGAAACTGAGCTCCTGCTTCTTTGAGCAGGGATGTCTCCTTTTTACAGAGGGTAGGGCATCCTGGGATATCTAGGAACAAGTGAGGTACCCAGCCCCACCAAGGTTCACTGTTCTTTGAGTAGTCCATGCATTTGCCCTGTGGCCCATTACAATAGGGCACATTGGTCCTGATGCCCAGGTTTCCTGACTGTCTAGGGCCTACTCTACATTCTTTTTAAATTACAATGGCCAAGATTTTAGTCAAACACATCGTGTCTTGTATCACGCTCACTTCTCCCTCTAAAGGCTAGAGTTATCGAAGCTCTCTGTGTTTCTGAGGTAGGGCCAAAGTGAGTAAACCACCTGAAGGCCTCCATGAGCCTTTCAACAAAAACTGAGGGAAAGTCCGGTTGATCCCTGAATCACTTCTCTCACCTTACCAAATTGGTGGTCCTGTCTCCAAAGCATCTAGGACCCAGCATCGAGCCGGCAATAGACTTCCCCGGGGTTCACTTTACACCCGGGTGGCATTAAGTCTAAAACGGGGGGCCTACCAAGGAAATCCTGCAACAATATTGCTTCTGCAACTGCAGGGGTGGCCTTTACTAGTCTCCCAGAACAGTTTTTAAACTCTTACTAGAATTCTCTCCTGCTCCTGGAGTCATGGGTTGAACAACATCTGCAGTAGGCTGTTGGACTGTTGAGAGGCAAAGATAAGAGACTCTACCAACCCTGTGGGTCATTTGAGACAGGGGGTGGTTAGTTTATAATTACAAAGACCTAGTTTCCCAATTATAAAGATCTGAGGTACAGAACTCGAGGCTGTAATCCCCGGCTTACGCAACACTGGGGAGCCAACCACGCACAGAAGCAGGGTCATAACCCTGTCCATCCGGTTCACTCGGCATGGCTCTGCCCCTGCCACCCTGCCCACAGCCCTCTTGGCAGCAGCTTCATGGGAAGGGGAACCTGTGGAAAGCAGAGAAGATTGACTCCAAGACATGGAAGGAACCTGACATTAGAGAGCCTGTGACCTGAAAGAATCCATAAAAGAAGACACAGGACCCAGAGAAGACTTGTGGAGTGTGACAGTTCCAAGTGCTGAGGAGAAATCACCAGGGCAGAAAGAGGAGAGTTAAAGAGTAGGAACAGGGCCAGGTTGCCTAGTGGCAGGGAGAATCAATAAGTCAATGATATTATTAGTACCCATACTTCTATGTGTGCCTTATTTCCCACGTTAATACAAAACATTCATGTTATATAAAAAAAAGTTATACTAGCTTGAAAGTGTAGAACTACTTTATTGGCATTTCTTTGCCGGATTTAATATCGATTTATGTCAGAAGCTGTCTTTTTGAGGGGTGTAATCAAGGGACCTCTGAGTCTTGCTTGAGGTCAAGAGTAAGAGATGAGAGCAAGGTGGCAGTTAATACACTTAGGGAGACAGAAACCCAATATAGCCACTCGGGGGAGAAGATTCAGTCTATACTAAATGTATACTATATTTTATACCTCCAACTTAAATAATCAACTAAATGGGGTCCATATTCAGATGAGCTCTTATTATAAGTATAAAGGGCAAATTTCTTCCTCTGACTTCAAGAGGCAGTAAATCTGTCTGGGCCAAAGCCTATTGTTATTTGCATTTCACCATTTCTAATTCAACATTGAGTCCCATACATCCTGTGCTAATAAAATAAAACTGCCTTGAGGAACATAGAAATGCTGTGACTGAGTTCCATGAACATGTGGGAGCAAGGGAATGCATTCGCATATAAGGTCCCAACAGAATTTTTAATTCTATAGCATCAGCAACTGGAAAGGGTTCTCCATTAACCTTCTCCACTCACCAGCGAATTTTATGTTCTTTCACTTTGTTTGTTTTTTGAGGCATGGGTCTCTGTATTGCTTTTGCAGCCTGTTCTAGAACTAGCTCTGGCGACCAAGGTGGCCTCTGCAACTCACATTGATCTGCCTGCCTCTGACCTCCCAAGTGCTGGGATTAAAAACACGGACACCAAAGCTCAGCCTACACACCAAAGAATAGTTAAGAACAAACAGGAGGCTTTGCACTTGGTCTCCCCTTGGTTTTCTAAAGTCACTTTGTAACATCCCTTTTGCTTTGCTGTGGCACAGAGAGTACACAAGGGGGGCGGGGACCTGCAAGAACAATCATGATCCTGAGCATGGAGCTGGACAGTGGGTATAGGAACTGGACACATGGTACCTGGTGGCTTGCAGGCGAACCTGGGAGTATGGCAACCAAACCACAGGTTCAGGTTCACTGGGACGAGCCTTCTTGGTGCTGCTAATTGATGATTCATAAACCATGCCCTTGACATTCTAAAGGTGTCAGCCCTGACCCTGGCTTGAAAATAGTAGCCAAAAAAAATCTGACAAGTTTATCCCACTTGAGCAAAAACTCAACTGTGAGAACCTGTTGAGCCTGCTTAAATATCCATGAACAGCTGAAGACATGAGATATGGGAATTAGATCCCAACTTCCCCCAGGTGTCCTGCCACCAACCATTTTTTTTGCTTACTTCAATCTTTGCACCCAGATGCCACTTCTCTTGCTGGACTGCAGGGGATGACATGAGTGGGACTATCCCTCCTCCTCCACCATAGAGGGTATGTAAATCCTGTTGCTCTCTGAACCCCTCAACCTCCCCATTCACATCACCACTGAGGAATTAGGATACATGGTGTACTGAATGAGATCCATATAAAGTTCCTAACATAACTTAGAAGGGACAAGTCCCCCAGAGCTCAGGGCAGTGGGAGGCAGCATGGAGACAGGTAGGAGAAATGAGGGGGAGGAAAGGAAAGACATGTGCAACCAGGAAAGATTGGCCCTGTTAGGAATAGATAAACATGAAAGAGAGAGAGAAAGACAAAAAGAGAGAGAGAGAGAGGATGAGAGAGAGAGAACATTAAAGAGAGAAGCCAATATTGGTTTGGGGATAAAATTGAAACACAAAGAAAGGTCTAAAGAACTACAAGACTGCTGCTCATATGTTGAGCATCCAGGGTATGACTACCATAAATGCCCTTCCCAATGGTGAGATCAACAACTAACTTATCCATGGAGCCCTCATTTAATACCTGTTGGAAACAGAAGCAAACACCCATACATGAACACTGAGTCAAACTAGAACCCAGATGCAGATGGAGAGGATAAGAACCAGTCCTGAGAAACACAGAGACAACTTACCGGAGCAAGGAGGAGCTAATGGGCCCCCGCATACTGATAGCTGGGAAGCGTGCATGGGACCGACTCAGTCCCCCATGGAATATGAGTCTCAGCCGAAAGATCTGAGCAGTCTAAGGGACACTCAGAGGTGGAACCGGATGTATCCCTGGTGCACAAAAGGACCTTGCCTAACACATCCCCCATGGAGGGATAACAATCGCCTTGACGTAGTAGACAGGAGTAGGGGCCTAGTCCGTACTTCACAAGGGACCGGTGAGATCTACATGACCGCAATTGGATGGCATTCCCTACATATGGAATTGGGGTGAGAGATGCAAGGGGAGGGTGAATAGGGTGCTTACAAGAGGGCAGAGAGAGTAAATTGGAGTGGAGGGAGGTGGGAGGAAGCTAAGGAGGGAGAAGGGAACTGGGATCGCACATGGGAAGTTAGGGATTAAATGAAAAAAAATGCTTTGACTCCAAAATTTAAGTGTCAAGGAGCAAATTACTGGGAAAAAGGATTTTATTTTGTTTCCCACAGAAAATGAAAAAGGCTGGGGATTCCTTCCAGACTAATGTGGTTTGATCCAAGCCAGCACCACCTGAAACAGAGTACCAGGTGATCCTAAATTCAAAGCAGCTGGCCAGGCAGCCTTGTAGACTTGAGCCAGGAGTTCTGCATCTTCTTGAATCCCCCAAGACAGCGCCCCTTACCAGGGAAGTAGTTTTTATAAGAGCATGACCCTTGAAATTCCCAAATACTGTCTATAAATGTTTTCATTTAAATGGACTAAGTTATATAAAATTAAAAAAAAAAAAGAACATCTTGAATGCACTGTTTTAACAAACGGGACCTCTCCATGTTCTGCAACTTGCCTTCCTTATTCATGAAAAAGCATGTTGATGCTGACTAGAAGGACATTTCTCCTAATGCTCCTGTTCAAAGTAATCATCAGATACAGCTCCAAAATAATAAGTAATCATATTCTGCCCATTATCTGCATAGCTTCTAGGAATACATGGGACCTCACAAATTTGAATGGACTCAAGAGGCTTTTCAACCACATCCTCAATGGAAGCCCTGGACTCATAGACTCCTCTACCCCAAATACCATCCTCTTCATCTTAGGGATGGCATTCCCTTGCTTGGCGATTCTATGTCTTCCTTGCTCATCCAAGCGTCTTCACAGTTTTCTATAGCAGCACTCACAGCACAGAAATCAATCCAATCCAAGGGAGCCTGTTGTGCTATAAAATCAAGTCTGCAGCATGGTCTCCTGGAAGTTTCCACAGAAAAACCCTTAGGTTAGCCTTTCAGCTTGTGATTCCCTGAGACTTGAATTATAGTGATACTTGGGTAAAAGACAAGAGTAATTCCTCAATGGTTAAGAGTGTTCTTAAAGAAAAAATGCAAACATGCATTTTTTTTTCTTTTATATTCTTATTTATTTATTCATTTATTCATTTATTTTGGTTTTTCGGGATTAGTTTTTTGGCTGTATAGATCTTTTTGTCTTGGAACACACTTTGTAGACCAGGCTGGACAATTCTGAACCTGAATTATTATTATGGTGATGGAGGAGGAGGAGGAGGATTATTGTGATTACAAATCTATAACTATTATTACTACTCTTTCTGTCATTTTGTAGTAGATTTTTTCTCATTAATTTTTTTTTCCCGTCACAGGTTCTTTTAGTACAATGGCTGTCCTGGAACACTATCTGTAGACTCAAACGGCCTAGAATAATATTAAAAAAAAATAAGGAGACTTAGGGCATAAAAGATGTCTGTTCTATGGATTCTTGCAGAGATCCGAAAAGAACTGAGGGTAATGTTTGCTCTGGTTTCCACAGGCACCTCAAAAACCATGAAAAAAATGGTGAACCATATCGCAAACAAGATTAGATATATTGTCCCGGACAGACACCTAGGTGATAGCTCCATTGCATTGTGACTTTTAATCCTGAAGTTAGTGTCAAATTTTTAATAGTTGACTAATAACATAAAGTGTTGTTTCAGGTAAGTTTAATATTCAGAGAGAAATTGAATGGTAAGAATGCCTCTATGAGCTCCAATGAGGAGCCAAACTAGATTCCACACTTGAGAAGTTGAAATCAGAGCTGAATTATCCAATGTTCTCTACTTGAGCAGGAATGGAAGAATACAGCCCTCTGTTTTGTTGAAAGTGGATTTATTGGGATGTCTCTGAAGCTGAGGAACACATACTTAATATGTTGCCTAACAATGGAAATTTGAAGAATTCTGTAGTTGTTTGGTTTATGAGTCTAGATATCTCAGCTGCTTTTCAGCATACTACGGGTATATCAAAGAAATGCACTCTAAAGCTATTAAAAGAATAGACTCAGTAGGATCCATATATGCTTCCACTTCTGTGGATCCTGTAAAATATTTCTCCAAGTATGATGGTAATTTCATGGTCCTTTAAAAAATGAAAGCTCCATTTTGTTGAATTCTCACTAAACTTAAATCATCACCAAAAAGTTAGGGCAATGTCAGATAGATTTCTATTAACATCTATAAATGGCTAATAGGAATTGCTTCCCACAATACTAAAACACACTCCATAACTCGAGCACTTGCCTTCAGGCACCTTGTATAGCTGCACTTACTCCCTGCCTGAAGGGTGTGTGTAACCTGACTTAGCCCTGGGATATTGGTAACCCAGATGGGAGACATTCACCATCAAGGCTTAGGCATCCTACAATAGGAAAGATTATGGCTTAAGTACAAGAATGTTATTTGATTTCAAGTTTCCTGGTTGAAAATGTGGTAATGGAAAAGTTAAAAGCACTCTGGTAAAATCTTGCTGAAGGATGATCTCCATCCCTAATTCCACTGATTTTTAAATTGTACGTGGCTCATGTAAGACAAACCTGAATGGGAAATGCCATATTCCTAAATTCCAGAAGCCAAAATTAAAAACAGTTTCCTCCCTTGTGTGTTCCCAAAACATGCCAAAAAGCAAGCCTGTGATGCCACAGTGAAAGCAATATTTGTTTCTCTTTTGTTTTTCTTTTTGGTTTGATTTGGTTTTTCTAGGCAGGGTTTCTCTGTAGGATTGAATTTTTTTTTGAAAATCAGGCTTGAGCCTGTAATTCTCAGTGATCTGTCTGAGCTCTACCTCCCAGAGTGCTCGGGATTGAAAGTTTCTTGCACCACCAAGACAGACCAGGTATGGATACTGATATGAAAGCTATCTTGGTCAATTCTCCTCAGGGAACATTCAGGTAGGCTCTGTAGCAAAAAACCATTGACCTGGTCAGCACAAGTCACATGGTCGCTCAAAATCCCAATAGCAATGACAGCTAGGCAGACTGCTCTTCAAGCTCTGAAGCCTAGACATACACCATGCTGTGTGGCAGTGGTTTACATGGGAGATCCTACAAGAGAAAGCCTGCAATTTGGTTTCATATTAGCATCTGTCCATTATCCAGATTATTGATTAACCTTGTTCTGTGGATGCACACAAAGAAGTGGAGAGTCAGGCATTTTGTACATCGATCTAAAATTGATTCCAGGCTCCACAATGCTAATTTCTTCCAAATGGACATCAGGACATTGCTCGTAGTTCCTTCTGTCTCCCAACCTCTATGTGCACATTTTCTACAGCTTAGCTTTTTCTTAAAGTTCTTAAATGGAGCCCATTCTTTCTGTATTCCTCTCTTTATTTTCAGTCCCCAATACCGAGCCAGGGGTTTGGCCAAACCACACTCAATAAATGATCTCTGTATTTGCTTCTCAATGAACGTCAAAAGCCTCATCCTGAAGGATTTGCAGTAGTTTTCTACCCAGCACAGGGTAGTAAGGCACGATTAAATGTGTATCCATGCAATTTTCATTGACCTAACCTTGTGAAACATAAGCCAGCTCAAAATAAACATCCAAAATTTTGATTACACAAATCTAGTCTGTTTCATTCACTGACATGAATTAAAGGCACCCTGAGTGTTTAGGGAACACAATCACCTAATATGCATTAGTTAAGATTTTTTTTTTATTGCTATGTATGTATACAAACAAATCTCCACAAGTCTTGTTACTCTTGTTTGAGAAAGAGTTTCTCTGTAGCTTTCAGAGTTTGTCCTGAAGACTAGTCTTATATATCAGTCTGTCTCCAACTAACAGAGATCTGCTTGACTCTGCTCTCCTGACTAGTACTCTCCCAGTCAGGTGAATCCAACCCTGGTCTCACCAATGAACAGGCAGGGATGGATATTCACTACTTATGCTATCCACGAGAGATCTTATATAGAAGAGCTCTTAATTGCAGTCACTCACAGTTTCAGAGGTCCAGTCCATTGTCATCATAAGAGAAAACATGATTGGAAGAAAGAATATAATGCTGCTTTCATCTTGATATAAAGGCCAAAAGGACGTCATCTTACACATTTGCTCATAGAAAGCCAGAACATGGAACCGAAAGTCCATCATCAGTGAAGGCTCTTCTTCCCAAAATGCAAAACATAACTGCAGAAAAGCCTCAGCTTCTAATAGTACCCACCCTACGACATCACTCGGCCCAATAACACTCACTCATGTTTCTGAAGCAGTCCCTTTTTCATGATGGTAACTTAAAGTAGCTCATTACCTACCCTGTTTCCCCCTTGCAATAGCACTCAGAAAAACTATTTCATTTGAGTTCAATTGGGTTGGCCGAAAACATGGTACTTCAAGAAATTTTTTTTCCTGTAAATGCAATGGATAGTTTTAGTCCATGACGTAAATGTACAATTTTAAAACTCTAAGGACATAATTTTTTCATCTTCTCGTATTTTTAGATGTCATAATGTGATTTTGAGTGGGTCATATTTTAAATCAAATTACAGTGTACAGATTAATAGAGAACTGTTTATTAAATAGTTTCTGCAAAAATAATTGGTATCCACAAATAAAGTGTTTAGGAGACTTCTGGTCTAAAGCATGTACTGAAGGAATGACATCATATTTATTTAAGGGGATAATCAAAGAAGCTATGGGGCAAACTGGGGAGAAAGGACAACAGAGCAAAGAGTGAGCCTGTCTCAGAAACATAATTCTGAAAAGCAGGAAGTGCAGCTGTTCTATAGTTTGGCTTTCCAATGAGAAATAACTCCATAGACTCAAGAGATAAATAAAGAATATATTTGTAATGATAGCATGTATTTTTTTCTGGCTAATGGGCAAATGGGGAGCATAGCCTAAAGCAGATTTGTTAGGGGATTTTTGAGACAGGGTTTCCCTGACACCAAAGGCTCAGTTGGTAGTGACACTAGCTATGACCCTTGACATTGGCTTCAAAGTCACAGGAATCTGCCTGCCTGTATCTCCTGGTAGAAAAGTTAAAGCAGCAAGCACCACCACAACCTGGATCCAAAAACAGACTTTTTGCATTACATAGATACTGCCATTTTTATATTCTTTCAGGGCCAGATTACAACTGAAACTTTGAAGAATTTAAAAAGTAGCAGGTAAAAAACAACAAGTAAGGGCTGGACAGGCAATTAAAACTTCAACAAATAAGACTTTCTACCATGAATTATTTGTAGTACATGAGTGACATGAAACAAGATGTTCACACTCCACTGAAAGGTCTTGGGGTAGAGGGTTTGTGGAAAATGAGGGAAAATAGGAAAAGGCAGAACAAATAGAAGAGGAAAACTCTGGGTGGAATTATTAGTCTGCATTAGCTGTAGGTCTTATTCTAAGTAAGCTCTTATCAGGAATAGCTTCCTGTTCCCTAATTTCAGGGAGTGGAAGAGATGGGAGAATTTTAGGAAGTCAGGAGGAGTTATCTTTCAATTTGACCAGCTCATGAGGAAGGCTACTCACACATGTGGACCATGAGGAGAACACAGTGCATCTAGGGAACTTTACTGACTATGCCCCTCAGTTCCTTTGGACCCGATAACCTAGCTCCATGTGGTGGGGGAAGAGTAGTGTTCACAAGATATGAAGCAACCCCCTCCACCAAGGCCTCTGGAGTCCAAGTCAATTACACATACTCTCTTATGCATCTTGGTTATGTTAAAGGACAGAATCTATTTAATTCTCAATACCTGAGGCATCGAAGTCTAGGTCCCCAGGCTGATACTGAATCTGCTAAGTTCTTCAATAATGAGTTTGAGAACGAGCTTATTACTTTTTTATGAATCAGGAACCTAAACAGATGACTTTCTTGCTTAGTCAACATCTCAACACAACAGTGAAGAACCTTTTCAAACACTTGTCCTCTGGGCTCCTCTTGCCCATCTGGCCAAAATATGATTTTCTCTAGGAGAAAACTGGACCATCTGGCAGACCAATCAATAGTTCCCTCTTAAGCAAGCTTGAGAATGACTTTTTCTTATGATATGAGGATGGGCCTAGGGCTGTTTTGTAAATCAGGAGCTTCTCCTTTGACATGATTTGCAGCCAAACAACTACAGTGAGAGGTATAGGGATACAAATAAGAGGTAAGTGTTACATAGCTAGCCTTTGGTTCAGGGAGAACTGAATTGTATCTTTCTCCTGGTTGTCACGGTACTCAAATTCTGAAAGAGAAACAGGATCCAGATGCCAAAGAAGAGAGAAGCTCTTTCTCCTCTGAAAGCTAGATGATGGCTTCCATTATGTAGGAGTTTTAGTCTGGAAATTCAAGAGCAAATGGTTGGAAAATGAACAGGTAATGAAAACAGCAGTCTTCCTAGAAAGGGGTGAAAGAGTTGGAGAGGAATCAAACTAGGAAGTTTGTACTCATAAGCAATGTTATAAGTCAACACACGATCAGTACCAGGTTAAAATAAAAAGAAAGCAAAAACTAACTGCATGATTTGAGGTTGTCTACATGGATAGGGATGGTGGATGAAACTCTGCATCATGTAATCATGGATTTATTATAATGTCTGATAGTCTGTGGTCCAGGTAGTTAAAAAATGCCTGCCCTAACAATGGATATCTGAAGACTTCTGCAGTTGTTTAATTCACCAGAAAAGCATGTTCTCACCTGGTATCCGTACCTTCTGGAAGTCAAAAGGAAGAATCAAAGCTAGTAAAAGTAATAAACTTAGTAGCCAAACTAGAGCAAGGTGAGGCTGGAAAGCCTCCTCCTTCAATACCCTTTTTACATGCTTGGTATACCACCAAATGGTAATTGGCTCATATTAAGGTGAATCTGATTCTTCCTCATATATTTTGTTTTATTATCATATTTTATTTTTTGATTACTGACAGACTCTTGGTTCTGATATGAAACATGTGCACTGCCACCAAGTAGTTAAAGATGGATCTCATCATCCAATTCCATATAAAGTTCTCTGAGTGGCTTTAACAGTTCTGGAACACATTCTGCTGCCAGCCTGTCCCATCTGAAACCTATATGAAAACCCATCCCAAGTTGTCATGGTACAGAGAGCTCAAATAACAACTATTGTCCCCAAGATATTATTTTTCCTACCATAGGGTTGTCTGGGCCTTTTTGGTGAATATCTCCTATCTAAAAGCAATATATTTGGGCCCTACAGGCTTATACACCACTTAAGACAGGGAAGGCGTGCAAAGGTATGCGGTTCCTTAAAGGCAGACAAATATGTGCATTTGTAGGTGAGTGTCTTTATTATTAGGGAAGCAATTCTATTTGCTCTTTTCTAAGATTGATGAGCACCTCTGGCAAAGCCCCCCATTGGTTGGTGAAAGGTTTGAGCATATGAATGAAATGAAGCATTCATTATTGTATAGTGAGATAACTCACCTGCCCCCTCCCTGTGTGGCGGGACAATGCCCACTTGGGGGGTGGAGACAAGGCCAGATGTGACCGGGGCTAATTTTGAGGAGGATACCGCTGGGAGAGCTCTCTTCCCTGCAGCATAGGGACAGCTTCCTGAGACCAAGAACCTGCTGGAGTTCATCTGATTCTATGTTGGTAAGTTATTTTTTCCCTGAATAAACATCTATTCCAGCATAAGCTATTCTCCTGATCCTTATTGAACATCAATATCTGGTGTTTGAAGCAGAATCTGGATTTTTTTCTGGTCCTGGTTTCACCTGTCGGCAGACGCCTCTTGCTTCAGACACCCATCCCCCAAATGGGCAGGGTTCCTTGCCTAAGCAGGTGGCCTAGGCAGCTTGAGGGACATTTTGCCTCTGCCCTCACAACTTGTACCCCCACCTGAGAAAGCGCGCACTGCTTCTCATCTTTTGCTGAACTCCCACACACTTGCAGCTGTGAGAACGCATGGTGCCTGCCCATCTGGTGTTTTAGTCTGTGGCCCAAAGTGCGCGTAAGAGGCAACACCTGTTAGTCATGGTTAACCAGAAATTTGCACGGGCTCCTTCTTACTCATTCGCTTAACAAAATTTTTGCTTGCCTTAGATTTACAAAGAGCTATCCTTCAGGGACCAAGAATAGAAGGATACACTGCTGCTGGATAAGATTTGGTGGGAAACCTACAGGAATACCATCCACAAGCTGAGTTCAACAACTAAAATTGTCAAAGTTCGAGGACAGCAGAATTACGAACTAAGGTAAATGCACTATTCTTTGCAATTTAAGATGAGAAAAAATAAGTGGATCAATTGTTCCAAAACGTAGGGTGGATAATCTTATGATGCGGGACTTTAGAAATTCCTTTACTCTCTTATATAGAAGGAATTTTAAGAGAATAAAATCATGGCTTAATCCAATATATACATTCTTTTTGTAAAGGCAATGGGTATCAACCTGACGAGAATAAGATTCAGCACAAAGGAGAGATGCAAATAGAGAGCTGGACAACTAGAATACAAAATATGGAGCATAAAAATGGCTCAACTGAAGAGCAGAATTTGTTCTATGTTTCAAATGCTTCAATTAACCAAAACAGAAACAGTGCACTGCATATAACATGCTGTAGAAACAGTCTAATTCCTGGGTGAACGAAGTTACTAATAAGGTTAAAAAGTGGAACATCCGATCTGAAAGACTTGCAAAGAATCCAGGTTCCATGGAATGCTATCAGATAGAACATTGTTTCTGGCGGTAGTTTACATGCCATTCAGATAATATCCAAGAATGAGAATAATAAAATGAGCAGAATCCATTTGTAGTTGGAGAAAGCAAGAATAAAACTAAAACAAGTAATGGTTTAAAAATGTTTGGGGTCCTAATGCTAACAGGCGCCCTCAGGATCAAAATTTATCTCGAGCTCAGGACAATAAATTCAGATGATGAGATAATCAGGTAGTCATTTTAATATAGATGATATAAATATACTGCTTTTGCTAAAAGCATTAAAAATCAAACTAGTTAAAAGGATGCAATTGTGATAACACTAGAAACTCACCGGAATTTAATTGCTGTCACCCATGTCATAATGGTTTTTTTTATTAACTTATTTTATTTTATATAACAGTGTCCAGCAATAAGAAAACAAACATTTAGTACACCACATTTAAGAATTTGGCTTGTTCTTTCCAAAGTACTTCCTGCTGGAGGAAGGGGCGCTATTGGGGGATTCAAAGAAGATTCAGAAATCCTGGTTGTACTCTGTAAGGCTGCTTTGGTCCAGCTGTTCGGAATGTGGTGGATCACCTTTGTACTCCGTCTCAGGCGCTCTGGCTTGAGGAAACCACATTAGTCTAAAAGGCATTCCATCTTTTCATTTTCTGTGGAAACAAAAATATAACCTTTCCCCAGTAACTGTACTTCAACTTAACATTTTGGAGTCAAAGTCATTTATTTTTTAATTTAATTTATTACTTTACTTGTCCATCCCAGCTCCCTTTCCTACCTGCCTCTCTACCCCTCCCTCCCTCTATCCACCGCCCCCCCTCCCTTCTTCCCCTAAAATTTACCCTCTCTGCCCTCCTCACATGCACTCTAACCACCCTCCCCTACCATCCCCACCCAAATCCCATATGTAGGGAATGCCATCCAGTTGGGGTCATGTAGTCTGACAGGTCATGGGAAGTAGGGACTAGGGCTCTCTCTCCTGTCTCTAGATTGGAGGCAGTAATCCCTCCATGGGAGATATGTTCTCAAAGTCCTTTTGTGCACCGAGGGATACATCTGGCTCCACTGTCTGAGGTCTCTTAGACTGCTCAGACATTCTAACTGACACCATATTCAGGGTGGCCTGATTCAGTCCCATGCTGCCGCTTCTCAGCTTGCGTCTAGTGGCCATTAGCTCCTGCTTGTTCAGGTAAGCTGTCTGTATGTGTTTCTGCCGGAAGGTCTTGTCCTCTCCATCTGCAACGGTGTCCTAGTTGACTCAGTGTTGGTATGGGTGTTTGATCCTGTTTTCAACAGGCATTAGGTTGAGGGCTCCATGGATAAGATAGTTGTTGATCTCACTCTCCAGGGGGCATTGATGATAGCCTTTCCAGAGCTCAAAGTGTTAGTTGGGAGCAGTCTTAGTTCTCTGGATTTCTTTGTGTTCGAATTATCTTCAAACCATTATTGGCTCCCTCTTTTATGTTCTCTCTGTCTCTGTCTCTGTCTCTGTCTCTCTCTCATTCTTCCTATCTTCTATTACTAACCAGGCTTAATCTTCCGGGTCGGCACATGTTTTCCCCTGCTCCCCCTCATTTTCTCCCTACTTCTCTCCCCATTCCCTGCCCCCTATTTCACCCAGTGTTCAGGGGACCTTGCCCCTTCCCAGTTCTGTGAGGGCTTTATATGAATCTCTTAGAATACACCTTGTATCTAGTTCCTCTGGGATGTGAATTTAGCCTGATGATCTTTGCTCTAGGTCTAAAATCCATATAGAGGAGGACATACTGTGTTCCTCTTTTTGTGACTGGGTTACCTCATTCAGGATGGTTTCTTCAAGTGCCATCCACTTCCCTCTCTAATTTTAAGATGACATTATTTTTTCTCTGCAGAGTAGTATCTCCATTGTGTGATAAAGCAAATTTTCATTAACCATTCTTCAATTGAGGGGCATCCTAGGGTTACTTCCACTCTCTCTTGCTATTACAAATAGTGCTGCTATGAACATAGTTAGACAGATGTCTTTGCTGCCTGGATGTGGATCATTTGGTATATGCCTAAAAGAGGATGACCGGGTCCTGTGGTAAACCAATTCCCATTTTTCCTGAGAGTTACCACCATACTGATCTCCAAAATGGCTGTGTGAGTTTGCACTCCCACCAGCAGTGGAGGAGTGTACCCCTTTTCGCATCCTCTCCAACGTAAGTTGTCCTGCCCTACTGCAATCTCGGCTGTGGCACCACTCTGGATCCCTTCTACAGTAAAGCTTTAATGCATCTTTGTGAGGGAGAGCATAAGCTGGCAGAAGAGGGAAGACCCCAAACATCCAAAACGAAATCCTGAGTACAGGTTTACAGCCTTCGCCACGTGGGTGTCACCTCCTGACTGGCTGCAGCCCACTGGTTCCATATGACGCCAGAGGAGGCAGAGGCCAAGGAAGGGAAAATCCACCCTGCACCTGCTCACTTGCTTACTCTCAACGCCAGCCAGATGCAGGCGCCAGTCTTATAATGGAGAATGCCGGGACGGCTCTCCTTACAATAAGTCAATACTGGTGTTTCTAAATTTAGCCATTCTGGCAGGGGTCAGATGGCATCTCAATGTAGTTTTGATTTACTTCCCTGATAGCTAAGGATGAGGGGATCTTCAAGTGTCTTTCAGCCTTTTGATTTCCTCTATTGAGAATTTTTTCTTCAGTTCTGTACCCAATTTTTAAATAGGTTATTTGGAGATTTGTTGGGAAGAGTTTCTTCAGATCTTTGGGTATTTTGAAGATCAGCCCTTTTTGATATAGGATTAGTAGAAAATCTTTCCCAGTCTGTGGGCTGCCGTTTGGTCTTGTTCTCTGTGTTCTTTGCCTTACAGAAGCTTCTAAGGTTGAAGAGGTCCATCTATTAATTGTTTCTTTAGTGCCTGTGCCCCTGGAGTAAGGTTCAGAAGCGGTTCTCCTATTCCAATTTGTTCAAGGGTATGTCCTACTTTCCCTAAGAGGTTCAATGCTTAGTTCTCATTGAAGAGGTCTTTGTTCCATTTGGACTTGAGAGGTTTTGCTGGCGAATAAAGACATAAGTCTATCTACCATCTTGTACACCCCCTCATCCAATTGTGCCAGCACCATTTGTTGGGAAGATGCTGTCCTCGACCCATTGTAGCATTTTAGCTGTTTTGTCAAAAATCAGGTGTTCATAGGTGCGTGGATTAATATTTGGATTTTCAATTTGATTCCATTAGTCTACCTGGTTCATTTTTATGCCAATTCCAGGTTTTTTCAGAACTATAGCTCTGTAGTAGAGCCTGTAAGTCAGGGATGTTGATGCCTCATGAAGTTCTTTCTGTATAGGGGTATTTTGGGCTATCCTGCATCTTTTTTTCCATATAAAGTTGTATTATTATCCTTTCAAGGTCGGTGGAATTGTGGTGGGATTTTAATAGGGATTGCATTGAATCTTAGATGGGTGCTTTTGGCAGTTTGCCATTTTTAGCCTATGTTGATCCTACCTATCCAAGAGCATGGGGAGATCTTTCCATTTTTCTGGTATCTTCTTTAATTTTTCTTTAGAGTCACAGAGTTCTTATTAGGGTAGGTTTTTTATTGTTTGGTAAGTTCACCAAGATACTTTATGTTGCTTGTGGCTTTGTAAAGGGTGTTGTTTCTCTGATTTCTTTCTCTGCCCTCTTTGTAGTCTGAAAAAAGTATGGCTACTGATTCTTTGAGTTTATCTTATATCCTGCTAGTTTGCTGTAAGTGTTAAACAGCTGTAGAGTTCCCTGGTAGAGTTTATTGGGTGAGCTTATGTAAACTACTCATATCATCTGCAAATAGAGACAGTTTTGACACTTCTTCCTTTCCAATTTGGATCCCTTGATCTCCTTTTGTTGTCTTATAGCATTTAGCTAGAACTTCTAGTGAGGATATTGAAGAGATGTGGAGAGAGAGAGGCCAGCCCTTGTCTTTTCCTCATTTGAGGAATTGACTTAAGTTTCTCTCCATTCAGTTTTATGTTGGTGGTTGGTTTGCTGTATATTGCTGTTATTATGCGTTAGGTATGTTCCTGTTAGGTCCCTGACCTCTCCAAGACCTTTTATCATGAAAGGTATTGAATTTTGTTGGAAGACATTTTTCCACATCTAGGAGGTAATCATATGGATTTTCTTTTTCTGTTTGTTTATATGGTGGACCACGTTGATAGATTTTCTTATGTTAAGCCATCCCTGCATTCCAGGTAAAGGAAGCCTACTTGGTCATGGTGGATGATTTCTCTGATGTATTTCTTGAATTCGGTTTGCCAGCATTTATTGAGTATTTTTGCATCGATGTTCAACCATCAGGGATATTGTTCTGTAGTTTTCTTTCTTAGTTTTGTCTTTGTGAGGTTTGGGCACCAAAGTATTGTGGCCTCATAAAAAGAGTTTGGCAATGAACCTTCTGTTTCTATCTTGTGGACCGTTTGAGGAGTATTAGTAAGAGTTCTTCCTAGATGCTCTGGTGAATTCTGAGCTGAATCCATCTGGCCTTGGACTTTTTTTTGGTTGAGGCTTTCGATGACTGCTTCTATTTCCTTTGTGGGTTATAGGTCTATTTAAGTTGTTTGTCTGTTCTTGATGTAATTTTGGTACAGTGATAGTTATCCAGAAACTTGTCCATGAATTTTAAATTTTTGTGGAAGTATGTTTTTTCCAAAGTATGACCTGAAAATTGTCTGGATGTCCTCTCTGTCTTTTGTTATGTTCCCTGTTTCGTTTCTGATTTTGTTAATTTCATGTTCTGTCCCTGCTTGGTCATTAAATTGACAAAGGTTTGTCTATTTTGTTGATTTTCTCAAAAAACCAACCCTTTGCTGCATTGTTTTTTTGTGGGATATGCAGATCTCTGGGAGGGGGCCCAGGACCTGGGGAAGCAGAGGACTGGAGGTGGAGCCAGAGACGGTAGGTGGAAATTATGGGTGGTCCCGCATGGATAGTGTTCGGGTCTCCCTTTGTTCAGAGTTGCCTCTGAGAAGTCTCTGCTAGGGTGGACTGTAGCTCCACCCTCTGTCCCAGTGCTCAACCAGAGCGGCAGGACCATGGATGGGTAGCACGGGAGCAGGGGGGCAGGCTGGTGGTGGGGAGGGTGGGGATGTTTAGGACTCCAAGGGGAGATCCACCGATGAGGACCGGAGACAGGGAGCAGCATGGATCAGGGGGCCAACCCAGTGAGTTCGGGCAGGGGGAGGGGGAAAAGAGTTTGTAGGGACACAGTGGGTGAGCCCCGACTGGGCCCAGACTCACACTCTCCCCAATAGCTGGTGGTAAGAGGGACAAGCGCTGATCTGGAACTTTGAGAAGGTTTTGCAGGATAGTCCAGATCTCACTAGAAACTGGCACTCTCCAGGGAGACCCTTTCTTTGGCAGAGGCCAGGATTTGGGGGGTCAATGATCTTGCCCACATGAACTCTGTGGACCCCCAGAGATAGTCGGATCTCTCTGCGGGTGGGGGCCCGGGGACTCCAGCAGAGGAATGGAGGCGGGGTCTGTAGACCAAGCCCATGGAAATTACGGGTGGACCCACGGGGATAGTCATGTCTCCTTTGTTCAGAGTTGCTCCGGTGAAGTCCGGGTGAACTCACCATAATGGGTTTATAGAAATAAAACGGTGCTTTATTTTTGAGCTTACAAAAAGACATTATAGGATGTGTAATTGTTTTTAAAAACAGATTTAAATTCAAATTCATAAGGTTACAGGATATTGGTGCTTTTATTATATTGTTGGCGTCTGTATATTAAAATCAAATGCCAAAAATTGAAAGGTCACAGCCATAAGTACTCTGTATACTAAACCAAAAGTTGAGATTCTCATTTTTTATGATACAGTGTTGAAATGCATTTTTATTTTGTTAAATTAGGGAAGCATAAGCTATTTAGATAAATTGAGTCAAATAGATGGATCATGTTTCCCTAAATATGAGTTTCAAATTAAAATCAGTATTTTAAAGGTAAACCTGATAATACAAAGTTCCTAATTTTTAAAGGTTGTTTAATCTGTTATAGAAAATGTGAGAAAACACAAGTTACTAGCCAACCCTTATCCAATTAACTCTTGGTTATAATTGCAAACTAAGTATCAATGATTAATACAGGGATAAATCCTCACTCTGTCACCTATACATGTTCTAAATAATTAAGGTTAAAACAAGTAAATGAAACAAAGTTGGTTCTATTTAGATATACCTAGACAGATTTCCCTTTAGTAGACTCTGTAGAATAAGGCATCGAAATGTTAACTAAAAAGCAGTAATAATATCAGACATAGAATCATAGAATCCTAACAATGACCCTAGGACTCTAAAGAAGATTATGAAGCTGCATGGATTTTTATGACACTGACCAGGGAGCAAGATGTCTCAAATACAATGTCTGTTTACAGCCAAACTTCCAGCTTAGACTTTTTAGGGATGCTGCAGGGAAATGAAAAATTGCTTGCACCACCTTGGCCGTAGATAAAATAAGGTCAGAAATTTCCATGTCCCCTCTTCCACAGAGAAAAGACAAACAACAACAACAAAAAACACAACTCTCTCGTCAGGCTTCTGTACTTTGTGAAAGAACTGCCCTCAATGCCAGGTAGAAAATTGGTTATGGCTAGGAGTATATCGACTGGTTCCTCTATCTTTTTTTTTTTTTTTTAGTAGATTGGACAGTTAATTAAATATATCCTCTTTGATCCATGAGTATTGTTGGCTGGGATAACCATAACTTTGTCAGCTTATCAGTATTAGGGCAGCCTTAAGTATGGCTCCTAAATAGGATTTCCAAAATATAAAGAAATAAAAGTCATTTTTGATCGTTTATTTATTATGCATACACTTTTCAGCCTACATATATGTCTCAAAGGCATAAGTACATACGTGCTGTTTCACAGATACCCAATATCTACTTTTTCTACAATATGGATTTCAGCAAGATTGGTAATGATTAATGAGTATCTAAAGCTTTTATGTCCTTTTATATAACACAGTTCATATAGGCTTCAGAGGAACAAATGTCATAAAACTTAGATCCACTTCTTACAGGGCAAAAGTACTGCAGATAAGTACAGCCTATTCTGAGGATGTGAATTTTCTCCCTGGTCTAGCTGTTCCTTCTTGATCACTAAAGGTAAGGAACGTAGAAGTTCCAATTAAAGGTATGCGTTTGAACTTCTGTTCCCACTTTGAACCTATCCCCACCGATTTATGCTTTTGGCAGATGAGAATCAGTTGTTGATAAAAGCCTGATCCTCAATAATTGATCTCCCTGAACTTGTGGTGAACCAGTGCAGCTTTTGTGAATCTTCAACAATAGGTCTACAAACCAAATGCCGTGAGAAATATTCAATTTCCTGAATCCCCCTTCCTTTTTGTTGTTATTATCCAACATTTTGGCCTACATGCTGCAAGAAAATTTTCATTGCAAAAGTAAGCAGGAAGTAAGCCTGGTAATATCCAGGACACAATGGTGTTTTCATTTTCAAATAGCTGCTCACCTGGAGTTCTATAGCCTATAAAGCTTCCTTGAGCAGCTTGTTACTATTATGTCTACCATTTTCCTCAACCTCCAAGGAAGTAAATCCTGAGAGCAGAAAAGGAAAGTTTTTATTGCACAGAAAACCTATCAGCTGGGACCTCACTTTATCGGAAAAGTAGAAGAGTGGCCTGGGAAATAGTGAAGTGTTTTTAACAGGATAAAACAGACAGGGAGGATTGAGACCATTGGGTCTCAGTGACAAAGGTTTCAAAGTACAGGTCAATTCATAGAGTGCAAATTTAATTTACAAGGTCATCATGGATCTAAGTTAATAGTGCCTGGCATTGGTTTATGCGGGATTGATGAGCCACACCTGAAAGGTTGATGATTTTCTCTGTTTTTACTTTTTCTCCTGAGAACAAGTTGTAGCCTCTGGT
Source organism: Phodopus roborovskii (assembly GCF_943737965.1). Classification (NCBI taxonomy): domain Eukaryota; kingdom Metazoa; phylum Chordata; class Mammalia; order Rodentia; family Cricetidae; genus Phodopus; species Phodopus roborovskii. The sequence continues at coordinate 82,369 of NW_026126697.1, forward strand.
ACTCTGTAATCAGGGATTTATCTACTGGCAGAAATTCTTTTTCTCTTTTATTCTTGTTAATAAACCCTAATTTTATACATTAGGGTTGTAAGGATTTTTGCATCACTTCCCTCTGGAATGTAGTATACAATCAGAGTTGTCTTAAGCTTTTAGAAAATGTAAGTCTAGTACCTAATATATCTAAGTAAGGAAGAGAATAATAGTTGTGGAGATGAATCTTCAACCTCATCAAGACCTGAGAAGGAAAAATGATGATACTAGGGTAGACAGGAAGTGCTGATGGGCAACCCCCAAAAGGTGCAGCGAGGACAGAAACAGCAAACTACCTGTACAGACACCATAGGTCTCACAGCAATATTAGTACACGCAGTATTTGCTAAGGCCA